>NW_027108239.1:1320758-1336917 GCF_000696795.3 Halyomorpha halys
TTTATTTTGAAAAATCTATATCTCAAAAACCATTTGACGTACAGATGTCTATTAGCACTCAAATTAAAGCTAGTTTAATGAGCTATAAAGTAGTTTATGACGTTTATTTTCGTAGGAGTAGTAGTTTTCATGAAATTTGCTAAAATAAATTGATTTATAGTTGTTCAGACAGATTTATATTCATATGTGTATATCATAAAAACTACTACCCCTTCGAAGATAAGTGTCCTAAACTACTTTATAGTAAGTTAAATTTCCTTTATTTTGAGTGTTGGCAGACAAATGTGCGTCTTATAAATCTAGAGAAATATTTTTTCAAAAATCCAACATTTTATACAAACAACTAGAAATTAGCATTTTGTGAGTTTATTTTGTCAAATATCATAAAAACTACTACTCCAGAAAAGATAAACAATATTAACTATTTTGTAGTAAATTTAACTATCTATAATTTGAGCGCTGGCAGACATCTGTATGTCCAATGGTTTTTGAAATGAAGTTTTTCATAATTCAAACTTATTGTCCGAACAACTATAAATCAATTTATTTTAGCAAATATCATGAAAACTACTATTCCTACGAAGGTAGAGGTCAGAAACTTATTTATATTCCATGAAACTAGCTTTAATTTGAGTGCTAATAGACATCTGTACGTTTCATAGTTCCTGAGATATAGATTTCTCAAAATAAATTAGCTAACTACTAATCTTTCAGAAGACTTTTAAAAAAATTTGGTTTTTATAAAGCTATATCTCGAGAACTATTGGACGTAAATAGCTCTTTTAGGGATAATATTTCAGAAAATTTACTCTTCTTTAAATAATGTTCTCTTAGATTTTCTAGTGTTGTTGGTAGTTCCTAAGATATTGAGCTCCGAATGAAAAATTGATGTTTTTTTAAGGTTTTGAAACAGCCGCCATTTTTTATTCCTCCTACCTATACTTGGCAGACTTATCAATTTTGACTAGTAATTATACATAGTTTTTATTAAAGTAATCAAAAATTGGGGTGAGATAACTGCCTTTTTTCTTCCCGGCTCTTGTACTTTAATGGGTTAGGATGGGTAAGGAGTTTGGAATGAAAAGACGCATATCTGTTTTGGGCCAAATCTGGAACGAATGGGATGTTAAGGCCTGTGTGGATGAGTTTATTTGTAACGTAATAAGGAGCATCAAGGGTTTTACGTAGGATTTTGGATTGCAAGAGTTCAATTCCATATGTCCAAATTTCTCTGATTATCATAGTGTATAATAATGTTTTGTAGTGAATGGGGAGTTTGGAGCGTTTGGCAAGTAGGTATTGTAGCAATCGAAATCAGTGTTTCAGCACGTAAAAAAAAAAAATCATTCTGAGTATACATAGTAGACATATTTACGTTAAAACGTTCGATATTGGTTTTTAAATTCTAACATTTCATAAAAATACACTGAAAACCAGTAGTTAGCGAAAACTGTATCTCAAAAACCATTCAACGTACAGATGCCTGCCAGCACTCAAGATAAGACTAGTTAAATGTACTATGAAGTACTTCATAGCGTTTATCTTCGTAGGCGTAGTAGTTTTTATATTTTCAAATATTTTAAACAGCTAGAAATTAACATTTTGTGAATTTATTTTAGAAAATGTTATAAAAACTACGACTTCTACAAAGATAAATGATATAAACTACCTTATAGTACATTAAACTAGCTTTGATTTGAGTGCTGGCAGACATCTGTACATCTTATGGTTCCTCAGATATATCTTTTCTTAAATCAACATTTTTGTTCGAAACACAAGAAATCGACATTTTGTAAATTTATTTTGTCGAATATCATAAAATCTACTAATCTTAAATATACACCATAAACTAGTTCACAGTACATTAAACAAGCTTTAATTTGAGTGCTAAAAGGCATTTGTACCTTGAATAGTTCTTGAGATGTAATTTGTCAAAATAAATTCACTAACTTCTGATTTTCAGTGCATTTTTTTAAATGAAATGTTAGACTTAAAAAAGCCATATCTCCCGGAATATTTAACGGAAATATGTCTATTAGGGCCCATATTTCCGAAAATTTACTGTTTTGAAATATGTTCTCTTAGGTTTTTTAGTGTTGTTGGTTATTTGGAAATATACAGTTCCAAATGAAAACTTAATTTCTTTTAACGTTTTGAAATAGCCGCCATTTTGTATTTCCCCTACCTATACTTGGGAAACTCATCAATTTAGACTAGTAATTAGAGATAGTTTTCATTAAATTAATAAAAAATTGAGGTGAAATAACTGCCTTTTTTCTCCTCTTGGGCTCTTGTACTTGTATGTATGTGTGTTTTGTATGTATGTATGCATGTGCAGTCACGTACGATAATTCAAGCGTTAAAAGCACAGTAAGAACACAGGTTTTTGTTGATCTATTGTTGTCCACTCTGTGCGTTTCCAAAAAAACTATGAATACTTCATTTTCCATTAATCAGTGTAAATACAGAAATTTTTATCTTATTTCTGTCGGCTTTAAAAATCTTTTCGGAAACTTTTTGAGCCTGAGGATGAGAAATTGGATTCACAGCTATTATACCCAAATTTACCAGAGTAGTTTAATGATATATAATTATTAACAATTTTTTAAAACTAGATTATAATGATGATTCCGACATATTGCTACCACAAACTATCGCAATATTAACTTTATCAAATTTTATATCAAAGGAGAAATCCCGACAAGGTGAGGCGTAAGCAGTATTTTTCAATGCTGGAAATAAAATTCCCCCCCCCCCCTCACTACAACTCAGTCCACGTCGTGTTCCAGGAACGCCACATTTATCGCATCCCCTTTACATATTCATTAGAATGATGTTCATATTTTCTGTGACATTCTAGGAGAAGTCGAGTTCTAGAGGGGAACATGCCTCCGAGGTTTGATTTTCATATGCCTGGTTATAATTTGGGACGTAGTCTTGTCCAGCCGTTAAAATTGTCATCCAGGTAGGATAAATGGATATAGGTTAACATTTTTTTTTTTTCCGGGAGCTTTCGAAATTGGTTCATTCATATCTACTATGGTTACTGAGTAGTCAGTATAATTTTTCAATTTATTTTATTTCGATACACGTCGGGCGTGAACCGGGGGGTTAATGATGTTGTATACCAATTAGTAAATTAAAATTATTTAAAGGAAATATAATTAAATATCGGAAGAAGATAGTTGAAGTAGATTGTAGGAAGATAGTCCGGGAGGCGGTCAATAAAGGTATCACAATATAGTACAAGAAAAAAAGGCAGTTATCTCACCCCAATTTTTGATTACTTTAATGAAAACTATGTATAATTACTAGTCAAAATTGATGAGTCTGCCAAGTATAGGTAGGGGGAATAAAAAATGGCGGCTGTTTCAAAACCTTAAAAAAACATCAATTTTTCATTCGGAGCTCAATATCTTAGAAACTACCAACAACACTAGAAAATCTAAGAGAAGATTATTTAAAGAAGAGTAAATTTGCTGAAATATTAGCCCTAAAAGAGCTATTAACATCCAATAGTTCTCGAGATATAGCTTTATAAAAACCAAAATTTCTTAAAAATCTTTAATTTATTTTGAGAAATCTATATCTCAAGAACTATGAGAGGTACAGATGTCTATTAGCACTCAAATTAAAGCTAGTTTAATGGAATATAAATAGGTTTATGACCTTTACCTTCGAAGGAATAGTAGTTTTCATGATATTTGCTAAAATAAATTGATTTATAGTTGTTCGGACAATAAGTTTGATTTATAAAAAACTTTATTTCAGAAACCATTGGACATACAGATGTTTGCCAGCGCTCGAATTAAAGCTAGTTAAATATAGTATAGAATAGTTTATTATGTTTATCTTTGTAGGAGTAGTAGTTTTTATGATATTCACATATGAATATAAATTTGGCAAATGATAATTTATCTGAACAACTATCAATCAAATTTTTTAGCAAATGTCTTGTAAACTATTACTCCTACGAAGATAAACATCATAAAATATTTTATAGCTCATTGAACTAGCTTTAATTTGAGTGCTAATAGACATCTGTATGTCAAATGGTTTTTGAGATAAAGTTTTTTCAAAATAAATTGACTAACTACTGATCTTTCAGTACGACACATACAACTCTTCTTTAAATGACCTTCTCTTAGGTTTTCTTGTGTTGTTCCTACGTTTTTAGATAAAGAGCTCCGAATGAAAAATTAGTTTTTTTTTATCGCTTTGAGACAGCCGCCATTTTTTATTCCACCTACCTATACTTGGCCGACTCATGAATTTTGACTAGTAATTACACATAGTTTGCATTAAAGTAATCAAAAATTGGGGTGAGATAACTGCCTCTTTTCTCCTCTTAGGCTCTTGTACTAATAGTAAAAGAAAACTATTTATTGTTAACCAACGTTTCGTCCAACCTTGCAAGGCTTCGTCAGAGCTGTCAACAAGAAGACAACTGAATGGTATTAGTTGTCATTTTTGTTTCAATCTGACACCCAGACGAAGCCCAACAAAGTGGGACGAAACCTTGGCTACAATTTTGATACCTTTATTGACCATCACTCAGACTATCATCCGACAATATAATTAAATATTAATCAATACGATCGAGAAAATCATTTGGACGACACTAGGCTTAAATATTTTATAATATAAAACTATATAACAATAAATATTTTCATAAGTTTCATATAATACATATATATATACCATTTTAAAACATAGTTCTCTTCAACCCAGTCATATAATTAAATTATAGTTTCATGTATATAATTCATGGAATTACTAGTAATTCTTTAAAAAATGATTTTTTTTATTCTCTTCTTTCCAGCAGCATCTAATAGATAATTTTTTATGTATGGTATTTTAAAATCCAGTAAATTATGTGGATTGTCAGTTATTCCATTTTTTAGGTACAATTACCTTGTTTTTAAAATGTGGTCCAAATTATTTAACTAAGTCATTTTTATATTTTATTGATATTTATTAATTTAAAATGGATTCCATTAGATAAACAAATAACTAAAATAAACTTTTCAATACAGGAAATACGCCTAGGCAACATTATTGAAGGGAGAAAAAAATTGAAAAATATTTTTACTAACTTAAAAAGTGACTGATTCCGAGAAAAAAAATATGAAATTCTTTACAACATAATTCATTTATTTATAGTATAATCATCATTATTAATTAATAATAATAAGCTTAGTAAACTTGAATTTCCTAAAGCAATTTGAGCGAAAATTACGAGAGGAAACTGGGAACTAACTTTTCATGAGTGATCCACTTGGTTCTGACAGCAGAGTTGAGAAAAAATTGCCTATAGCTAAATTAACTGAAATTATTATGGATTATTAATTAAAAACTCAGTTGTTATTTGTTTGTCTATAACTTCATTTAGTTATCAAACATTTAAACTATGTCTCGTCGACTCATACATATATGAGGAGATACATATCATACACATAATACATATAATATCTTTATCTACGTATATGTACTTTAATTATACCCATATAGGATTATTAAAAGGAAAATAAAGGATTCCTCTATTCTACCTAGCGAAATCACAGGTACGTAAGCTTGCCTACTGATCACTTGACTTAACTCCCCACGTGGTTTCAAGGCAATACCGATGGTTTTTGGTTCGTCCTATCGCTGAAAATTCAAGGAATATATTTTGGAACAAAATTATGTGTCAAACAACAATTCCCTTATTGTTTCTTTATTAAATTCATAGTTTAAAATTGACGTATTTGAGGTAGAGCAATGCATTGAAGAGTCGAATTCAATACAAAAAAAAAGTATCGAATATTCTTGAAATTGTATTAACTAGTGGTTTGGGATCACTATGAAAAAGTCTCTCTAGAATAAGATTGTTATAGAGAACGCTCAATATTATTGTTGTTAGCTTGGATTCCCAGTCCGTCTTAACCCTTCATTCTTTCGCCTAATTTTGTTGTGACTCGTAGGAATTTTAATTTGGTTTATATTATTATATTATATTACCTATGTTTATTATTAATACAAATAATCAATTGATCTGTTAAATTTATCCTGAATGATGAATCCACCTATACCAATTAATAATATACCTATTTAATTAAAACCTTTCTACATTGACCTATTATTTCTTAGTTTTTTGGTTTATGGTATAATCATAGATAAATACAAAATTTATAATGTGTGAATTTTAGGGGAAATTAAAAAGGGAATTTCACTTGGAAGAATATTGTTAAATACTCCTTTATGCATAGTGCATCGCATATTTTTTGTGCAACTTAAATTCAAGGTAGTTTCAAAGAAGTTGAAAAATTGAATTTCAGTGTTCATAATAGGGATATAAAATGATTTAATAGAATTGGCTTCCTCATTGCTCTTCAATTATGAACAAAATTTTAGGTTTTTAATCAAAATACTTTAGTTTGTATGGATGTTCAGAATATTTAGCGAGTTTAATTTAATTCAAACAATTTTAGGTGAGCTTTCCATATATTAATATTACGAATTAAACAATTGATCTCATTATAGCAGGATTTGGATGTTTTATGCACATTTTGGATTTTTTTTTGCACGATTTATCACATTTGGCACTAAAATACGGCCTATGGTTCTGAGAGATCGCATACATCTTCCAGCTAGGAACCTAAACTAAAAATATTCGATACACAGTAGTAACAATATTTTTTTTTTAAAAAAGAAATCGAACTCACAATCCTTTAAAGCTACTATTAACACTTAATGGGATACGTGTTGGACTGGTCCAAGAAGTTTTGGAAGATCGACTTGGAAGCTGGAGGGCCATTACGGAGCATTGTCAGGCTCCGGGACTTGAAACTTTTTCCGCAGGTTCCGTATTCAACGAAAGATTACCCCAAGAACTGCCCTCATAAGTTGAAAAGGCCCTTTCTCCATTTTTCAAAAATAATTTTTGTTGTTCTTCTGATTTCATCATAAACATAAGACATTTTAAAGTGCTAAATCCAATAATTCTTAATAATAAGCAAAAATAAATATTTTTTTAAATTCATTATTTAATAAGACATATTTTTTTTAACGATTGATTATGGAGGGGTATAGCCTCTTCGGGTTGTGGTTGGGTTTCCCAAGTTGTAGGTCACTGCGCCTTTTACTGTCGGTAACTGGGAGTGGAACTTTATGAACCTTTTTTTATGTAATCCTCTATTGTCTCTATTTGTAATTCCCAATGCAATTGGCTGTTTCTTACAAACCAAGAACACTTTGACAGTCTCCCTGCTTCCTTCAAACCAGTATTCCAATCTATCACCCCATTCCCCCTTCCTGCGAGGTGGCAGAGCAGGAAAGGTTCCAAAAACCCAATCAACATCACCTCCATCTTCTAATGCACCTCCCCCTCCCTTCTTTTCGACTTCTGACTATTTTCTTATTATTTTACCATTATCTATTGTTTTTAATAATTAATGTTTTTATTTTCTCTATCTTCTATGCGAATCAACATAAGGAGGCCCCTCACCTCCGGATTTTAAAAATAGGACCATTTAGAATGGCCATTTCACAAATAATAAATAAACACTACAGGTAACCTTAAAATACCAAAGGTAGTAAAAGGTAATACCCAATACAATTTATTCCTTTTTCACATAATGCATTCACTAATTAATTGTTTTTTTTTCTGTTTTAGAGGAATCGGAAAAAAACACTTGCATATGCGCTGTACATTTTCTAATTACGTTCTGATTTTGATGATTTTTCATAGAAAATTCAATGAACTTACAAAGGACTGCTACACAATTTATGAATCATTTATTGATTTGAGTTATGCTAGAATAAAATTTTAAAAATACTTTTTTTCTCGTCGAGTTATTTTAGGATCGAAAAGTAAAATGTAAAAGCGTGGGAGACTAGCCCGAAGATTCTTCAAAATCGGAAAAACAAATTTTCCGACTACTGCATAGGGTCAGGTCTGCTTGAATCTGTTGGATACAATAGATGGAGTTGAGGCGTAGGTATTGTTTGTTAGTTTTGAAAGGGCTTTTAACAGCCTGGTCATCAACGCCCGTTGGTTGTTGGCTTTGGTAAGACCTAGTTGTTCCATAGTCATAGCTTTGGTATGGTGTACTGATCCGCACCAGTGGTATTCATTTCCGTGAGATTTGAAAGATTATCTAGTTAGACAATTAAAATTTGTTTAATAATCGTTACGATAGTGGAAAGGATGATGAAAAGCAGATAAGTAACTGTTCTAATTTTAAAAATAAGGCAAGATAAATAGATAATTATAATAATTAAAGGCGTAGGTCTTTAACAACCACGGAACTGAAGCGGTTCGAATTCAGCCTGGGGGATCGACTTTTATTTCTGTGTTGGTCCCACGAAATGAAAACTTAACTCCCCACTATTAAAATAGATATACCACCCTATGTCAGAAATGAGCTGGGAGGGTATGATAAAATAAATATATATTAAACTCAGAGGATGCCTGACTTGGTACACAGATATCAAAGCCTGAAATCTTACATAACAAAACAAGAAGAAACAAAATGGGCCAACCCTTTCAGGAGATATTATTTATATTTATATTTTCAATTAATTTTTAATAACTATATATTTTTTTTATTTATATAATATAACCGGAGGAAATCTTTGAATTGATGAATCATTAGTTTTAATGAATTTCGATGAGAAATATGGCGTACTGACAAAAAATATAACTTCGAGAAATAATATGTATAAGAATAGTCGCAATATAAATTATAGTTAGCATTGCAATATTCTTTTTACTTAAAAGGAACAAGTACATAAAATTTCAGTTCAATATTTGGCGAGAATTCCAATTTTTACTGAATAACATACTTAGTTACCTGATTAAAAAAAAAAATCTACTGTATTGATAAATAAAAAAAAATTATATATATATCATTGCCATTTCCAATCCGTAAAATATTGGATAACCTTTAGAAACGATAAAAGTAAATAAATACTTGATTGCTTGCCGAGGCAACGGACCCTCTCTTTTCCTGATCAAGTTATTTCCCCTCCCTTCAAAACAGATTTATTTTTTGTTACGACTTCTCATAAAAAAATTCAGTTACTATCGAATAATAAAAATTATTACGGTTACTCGATTAACAAATAAGGAAAACAATAACTATTATATTGATTTCAAAAATACAAATTAAAATGTATAAAATTTAAATAAAAAATAATCATTTAACCTGAACTTTAAAGACATCACTATTTTTTAAAGGAGAACTTGCGAGAGTTTGATGAACAAACCAGTCGTGGTCCTCTCACTAAAAGGGTTAAGGCCATCCCTGTGCTCTGGCCATCACAACACAATTAACGAAATTGAATCACTCAATTTTGAGAACATCGCAAGAGGGTGTTTCGCAGGGGGTGTACTTTTAATATCCTAATTTTGGACCTTATGAAGGGATGGCCGGGAAACTGCCAATGTGTATGATTGTCGTGGTTGTCTTTGAAATACCAGAAAAGCATTTCATAAAAATGTTTTATGCAACGTAATTAGTAGTTAGTGAATTTATTTTGAAAAATCTATATCTCAAAAACCATTTGTCGTAATGATGTCTATTAGCACTCAAATTAAAGCTAGTTTAATGAGCTATAAAGTAGTTTATAACGTTTATTTTCGTAGGAGTTGTATTTTTCATGAAATTTGCTAAAATAAATTGATTTATAGTTTATAATTTATATTCATATGTGTATATCATAAAAACTACTACCCTTACGAAGATAAGTGACATAGACTACTTTATAGTAAGTTAAATTTCCTTTATTTTGAGTGTTGGCAGACATATGTGCGTCTTATGGATCTAGATATATTTTTTTAAAATCCAACGTTTTATACGAACAACTACAAATTAACATTTTGTGAGTTTATTTCGTCAAATATCATAAAAACTACTACTCCTACAAAGATAAACATTATTAACTATTTTATAGTAAATTTAAGTCGCTTTAATGAGTGCAAGCATATATCTGTACGTCCAATGGCTTCTGACATAAAGTTTTTCATAAATCAAACCTATTGTCCGAACAACCATAAATCAATTTATTTTAGCAAATATCATGATAACTACACTCCATATGAAGGTAAAGGTCATAAACCACTTTATAGTACAATTATTTAGCTTTAATTTGAGTGCCAATAGTCATTTTTACGTCGAATGGTTATTGAGATAGAGATTTCTCAAAAAAGATTCACTACAACTTTTTTTTATAGTTTTATATTTTAGTACATTTTTATGAAATATTGCTATTTAAAAGGCTACATCTCGAGAACTATTGGACGTAAATAGCTCTATTATGGCTCATACCCCAGCAAATTTACTCTTCTTGAATGAATGTTCTCTTAGATTTTCTAGTGTTGTAGTTTTTAAGATATTGAGCTCCGAATGAAAAATTAAGGTTTTGAACCAGCCGCCATTTTTATTCCCCCTACCTATACTTGGCATACATCAGTTTTGACTAGTAATTATACATAGTTTTCATTAAAGTAATCAAAAATTGTGGTGAGATAACTGCCTTTTTTTCTTCCCGGCTCTTGTACTATAATCGGAAGTGGAGTTCACGACCGACGGTTTAGCAGGAGAATGAAGTGGTCAGCACTCATATTTATTCAACCTCTCGCTCCCCCACGAGCATGTACTGGGCCAAATAAGTCTGTGTACCCCCTAATTCGGTTTTATTGTACTAATTTTATTGTATCATTTTTTTTTAATAATCAGAAGCATCTTATATTACATAAACCGTTATTTTTCTCGTTAAGTGTTCATGCGTTTATTATAGTATTTATTACATGCTTTTATTTATAAATGTAGAGAGAAAAATCTATGAACACTATTAATTAATAAATCATAATTATTTTTTACTATATATTATAAACTTTTAATACTGATGGGTCCTCTTTTATTTCTGATCACCTCCGATAAATCGGATTTAATGGTCCTACTAACATAGCTGTTATTTATCAATGCAATTTTTCGTATCCCTCCGATACTAAATTTTCAATTCTCTCCAGTTCCTTTTCATTCGTTGTCTTAAAGGGTGATTGATTTCATCGCAAAGGTGCTCTATGGCAGAGGTTCCTAAAGTGGGTGCCGTGGCGCCCTGGTGCACCGCATGCTAATGCAAGGATTCATCAAATCTTTATTATGGGGGGAGGAAGGGAGAAGGAAAATTAAAATCTGTACCGCTACAACCAATTGAGGGTCAAGAGCTCAGAAAGTTGAAAGGAAATACTGTTCCTTGAACAGTGGTTATATAAGGCGGTGCTTTGTTCATCACACTTAACCACCAGATTTTTCCTCAATCAAGGGTACCCACTTAATGAGGCTAGGTGGACTCCCAATGGCTTCTAAACCCACAGGGTTGACTCATGGATACAGTAACATAATAAATAATAATCTGTCACGTCTGAACCAATAAAGTTTTTTTATTAAAGGTGAATCTCAAGATATTATGTGCACAATACCACTATCCAACCATAATTTCTTCCTCTCTGGTGGAGGAATGATTAATTTTTATTCCACTCACCGATGATACAAAATCTTACATCACAGTTATCTTGTATATACGTCAGGCGATTACAATTTAATCTGAAATTTCAGGTAGTTCAAGATAAGATATTTCCATCTTTTCCTGATTTCTGTTATCTTTCTGGTATCAATGTTTTCATATAGACTATTTAGTAGGTTTTTAGTTTTCGAACAAGTCTGGCGTCTTGATCATGGGCGTACTCAAATGGGGCAGGAGGGGGCAGCTACCCTCCCCCCCCCCACTACAAGTGAAAATAATTTTTAATTTAATAAAAATTAAATTTGTTTTCAAGCAAATAATAATTTTAATAAATAATAAAACATTGCGATAATTATACATAATTTTGGTTTCATTTGCCTATGTGCTGAAATGTCACAATCTGATTGGTGCCCTGCTAGTTTTGATCCTGGGTACGCCCTTGGTCTTGATGCTAGAGTTATTGATTAATTTAATAAATAGATCGAATATACCAGTAAAAAACTATCATATAAATGAAACATGTAATTTTACACATTGAAAAAATCCAGTTTTCGAAAAATCTAGTTTCATTAGAAAGTCAAATTCTGTCTATATATAAATTCGTGAAAAATATCAAAAAGGCAAGGATATGATCTTTTTCTTTTCATTCTAAACCCAAGGAGCTGACTCCCGGCTAGAGATTCATAATAAATAATGGTCTGCCACAGCCGGATTCAAACCCGTACCCATGGAGCGCCTTACCAACTGAGCCACTCTCGGTTAATTATTAAGGTATATTATTGAAAATAATCATAAAAAATGTCATAATCGGTTATTTCAAAATGAAAAATCTATTTTTAATCACTGTCAATATTATAGTGTACAAATAATTAGCCTAGTGTGTAAGTTTTTAGTACTTAATTAATGAAAGATGCCACGAAATTTTTTTAACTCCGATAAGGGTGCAGCTAAATTTTTTTTGCAGTTCAACAATGATGCCGCGGTGGAAGTTTGGGAACCCTTCCCTAAGGTCCCCTAAGGTCTATGGGGATCTCAGGAGAATTCGGGTGAGTTTTACATAAAAGCCATTCCTGAGTTCTTAAGGCAGTATGTTTAGGGTCGTTGCCTAGTAGGAAGACAAATTTTTTTTTCAACCCCTTTTGACACTATATTTTATGTTTATCACTATGCAAATAACCATAGTTCCATATATTATTTACAACTTATCTACTCCTTTTGTACTCTTGCACGCCTGATCATAGCAATTATTATTATTCTTGGAGCAAAAGACCATGGAAGTCTAAGTCCTCGCGTTTCTTGACGTGGTTTTTTCGTAGGGTGGGTTCGTCACTCCCACGCCTATATTTTTGTGAGTGCCAAACATTGGCTAACGGGCCTCACAAATACCCGGAAGGATGTTATGAGTGAGTTTTTGCATTATTTTGAACTTTAAAAAAGCCCGGGTGGGACTGGGATTCGATTTGACAACCTGTGGGTTGGTAGACTGGCGCGTTAATACGCTGCTACCGCTGCCCCCTATTATAACAATACGGTCTATATTACATGCTTTACTAATGGTGTTGTTAATGTCTTTAATGAAACATGTAACAGTCAATATCGTTGCAAGAACAGCAGGACTAGACCCACACAGAGTATATAATTTGGCAAATTGTTGAAAGACACAGTTTAATGAGGGATTGCTTTCTTGCTGAATTTCCTTACCTATAAAATTTACAAGTTTTTCTCGTCTATGAAACTGAAAATGTTTGTTGTTCAATTACAAAGAAAGAGGACACTTTTCTATAAAATGTATGGAAGTGAACCAATATCAGGTTTAAAAACCAACAATTTATTTTGAAATAAAATGAAAAATAGTTTATTATTTTGAGACTAAGTCCCCTTAGAACAATTACAAGATAATTTTAATTTTACAATTGGCCAAAAAAAAACTGTGGCTACACTTAATTATAACTTATATTAAAATTAGTTATGTTAGATACAGAGAATTTTTTTTTTTTATAACTAACAGACTAAATACATAAAAAACAAAACAAAAAGATAGTTACAAATTATCTGTACTCTTACAATATTGGATTAGATTGGTGAAGTAAAAGGTAGTTAAATAGAAAGGTTTAAAACCAAGGAAGAGTTGGTACATGACGTCTGGTGGAGGGAGTTCCAGTGATATGCAGCTAGGGTAAAAATGATTTATCAAACGCAGCCGTTCGGTGAGGTGGAGTGTAGATGTCATATAAACGGGACCTGGTAGAACACGATTGGACTGAGAATTTGAATTGCAGGTTTTCTAGGATATGGGAGGGGCACTGAGTACTAATTCCTTGGAATTGAAAGGAAGCAAGGAAAGACTGGCATCGGAAGGATAGGAGCTATTACAGCTCGGCGTAATACTGGGTTATGGGCACATCTCTGGTGATCCCGAAAATAAATCGTTCTGTGCAATTCATAAGACGTTTAAGATTAGATTCCAGATTACAAGAGAGTCCACCATATATCAGGCAGTCATAATCAAAGTGGAGGAAAACAAGAAAGGAAACTAAGAGTTGAAGTGGAAGGAGATAACGGATTCTATAGAATTTCTTCGGGGTAGCTACGGTTCGACGTTAAATTTGCGCATTGTATTGGAATTTTGTTTTTAATCCAATGGTTCCCAAGAAGAGGTATATCTATTTCAGACAAAATATGCAATATTTCATATATTTAGGTCTTCATAGATAATTTTGCAAAACCGTTTACGTATTTTTTTATTGTATTTTATTTCCACATCTGGACAAGTGACTAACCTGGAATCCTCACACAAGACTGATATGACAGGAAATTGCACGTCGATTCCGACTATTAGAGCAATTACTAGACAAACGGTCTAAACTTCCAAGACTGGTCTACATGACTGTAATAAGGCTAATCTGGACATGTAGAGTTGTGCTTTGGGGCTCCACTAAACCTTCGAATTCCTATCGTATCTAATCCTTAGTTCTCCTTACTTTGTCACAAATAAAATCATCTATAAAGACCTTAATATTCCATATATAACTGATCTATCCCGAACAGATATCAACCCTTCCATTATGCTTGTAATGGAAGTTTTCCTTAACCACTCAAACCCATTAGTTTCTAACCTGAAAAGAAGATGGCCTCGAGAGCTTATAATGTAAAAATATTTATGGAATGCTACCAATGGGTAGTTTCTCTACACACCTGTATCATTCCATTTTGATCCCACATCAAATTTACTAGATGTATTATTATGTACAGTTGGAAATGTCAGTAAATAAATTTAAAAAAAAATAATATTTCTAAAGATTTATTTTTTGTGACTCTAAAATTATAATCAATTAATGAAGGCTTCATTATGTTTGTATCGCTCTTATTAAAAATAATTACAATTCACATTAGTACTTTTCGTCATTAATCTTATCAGAGACTTAACTTCCATCATATTTCAGCGTTGTTTTTGTGCGTGTTAAATCAATACGAACTGAAGCAGGCCGATATTACAAATATTACAAAAATACATTTTTTTTGTGTGGGGAGGGAGGGGTCGGAGCGTAATACGAAGTTTCACCCCTTGAATTCAATCCCTGGAATAATTCAATTCAAACAGGTGTGATCTAAAGCGAGCAAGATGATGGAGGATTGCAAAAATATTTTTATCTCTACATTGGAATGGATCAATACGTTGATATACTCACTTCTAGTTGGAGAAATTCCCGAGCAATACATTAGCGCTTTTTTTTATCTAAACAATAAAATCAAAAGTTAAAGATATCTACAAATTATTGTTATCCTTGCCGGCTTCTGAAGGAAAACTTGCTAAAGAAACTAGTTGACCAGGTTTTAAGAACCAATTTGAAATCGGAATTTATCAATGTGAAAGACCCTAAAAATAATTTCATCTATATGGAAGTCTATTTATGGGTATGTTCGATCTGTTTATTGAATTAATCAATAACTCTAGTATCAAGACGATAGACTGGTTTGAAAACTTAAAACCTACTAATTAAGTGGAAAAAAAAACTTTGATGTCAGAAAGATAACAGAAATCAGGAAAAGATGATAGTCTTATCTCGGACTACCTGATATTTTAAGATTAAATTGTAATCGACTGACGTAAATGCAATATAACTGTGATGTAAGAGTTCTTCGTTTAGTGGAACAAAAATTAATCATTACTCTACCTGGGAGGAGGAAATGGATCGTTGTATTTACCACATAATCTCATGAGATTCATCTTTAATAAAAAAACTTTGGCCATTCATTGAAAAGGAAAAATACAATTAAAAAAAGGACATATAAATATATTATAATGTATATAGGGTTTAATTCATTTGCTCTAAATTCAGTAAACATTCGGCTCAAATTCTTGTAAGCACAAAGTTCCCAGATATATTCTCTGATATTAAATTCTTAGTGGTGAAATGGCCCCTATTCAGTTCTGGCACGAACCTTAGGTTAGTTGCATCCAGCAATAAGGGTATTCATGATGTTATGTTAAATGTTAAATGTTTTACTATGTTAAATGTTATAACTATAAGATTGTGAGGAGCCCTATTTGAAGTCATGTCAAACGTTAAATGCACAAGAGCCCCTAGCGGATTTTCTCAGCAACTTGTTGTATAAGCCTTTATGTTTATAACCTTCCTTCCAGACC
>NW_027108239.1:1337380-1339021 GCF_000696795.3 Halyomorpha halys
CCATGTTAAATGTTATTTCGTTTTACCACGGTAAAAGAAGGCAATTTTTTTCGATTTAACATGACTTTTTCCATTTAACACGCTTTAACATGTTAAACCAAAGATCATGAATACCCCTAATGTAGAACACACTGTAATGCTGCGCATTATAGTTTTTTAAGGATTAGTTGAAAAAATTATTTGTATTAAAAAACTGTTTTTTTATTGTAGGGTATGACTATGCAAACACTTAAGTTGCGAAACGTTACCTCAATATAGTTGTCTGATCCTCAACATCCCCAAAAATACATATTACATAAATACAAACAGAAAAGGAAAAAAAGTTATCAATATGAATATATTCCTTCTATTATAGTTATTTTACCTGTTAAAGAAGTCCTAAGAATTTGTCATCATAGAATATATCAGACGGTTGGAGCTTACAAAAATTTGAACTATATCCAAATTTTTCCTGAATACTTAGAGCTACTAAATTAAATCCTATACATATTATAATATTTTGCCTATTAATCCATGGTTTTAAATTAATCTTTATTTTTAGTTCAAATTTAATAAGGAAGTTACCACTGAGAGTGGGTAGCTCATTGGTAAGGCGCTGTGCAATTAACGCCAAGGACCCGAGTTCGAATTCGGCTGTGGTAGCCCTGTCGGTTCCGGAATCCGGTTTTATTATTCCTTAATTCCGTATCGTATATTATATATATATAGACGTTAGACGTTAAAAATATTCCAAAATTTGCGGTATGTGAAAGATTTAAACAGTATATTTCATAACTATAGGGAATTATTTATTCTTCATACAAGCAACATATTGTTTTCATATTTTAAAGTAATTAAACACTTAATATTTTAATTTTTTAGTTTTAATTACTACATTTTTCAATTATTTTACACTTGTGGGTTTACAAGACGTTAGAAATACATTTATTCTTAATGCTGTAAGCATTATATATAGCAGTTAGCATTAAGAATAAATGTATTTCTAACGTCTTGTAAACCCACAAGTGTTAAATTATTAGATAAATTAAAATATTAAGTTTTTAAAGTAATTAAAATATAAAAATAATATGTTGCTTGTATGAAGGATGAATAATTCCCTATAGTTATGAAATATACTGTTTAAAACTTAAATTTTTAATTTTAAATTAAACCGCAAATTTTAGGATATTTTTAACGTCTTGTAAATCCACTAGTGTAAAATAATTGAAATATGTAGTAATTAAAGCTGGACTTTGCAGTTCCTTGATTATTTACTGTATATCTATGACTAATTATTATTCACATTTCAAAACAATATTATTTATAATTTGTTTTCTTTTTCCGAAATAAAGATTAATAAAAAATCAAATACCTAATAATTGATAATAGAATAATTATAAATAATAATTCTTAATAGGATAAATTTGAGTTATCTCTTATTAGTAGTTGGTTTGAAATCAATTATTTTTCTTTTTTTTGTGCTTAAGAATACATAAACATACAGAAAAAACTAAACCCAGAGAAAACAGTGTTAGTATATAGAATTTATCTAAAAAAATAATTACTTTTATATAAATATTAAAAAGCCCTGGGGTAAAATTAAAAAAAACTTTTTTTTTTTTCAAATTATGATAATAATGTTAAAATATGAAAATAATATGT
>NW_027108239.1:1340148-1342226 GCF_000696795.3 Halyomorpha halys
TGCATTTAACGTTTAACATGACTTCAAATAGGGCTGCTCACAATCTTATAGTTATAACATTTAACATGGTAAAACATTTAAAATTTAACACCACATCATGAATACCCTTAATGTGTATTTTCGTCGAAATCAAAATTTACAACGATCGAAATACTTCCCCATATTATATCGTCCAAATATCGGTAAGTGAAAGTAAAAAAGATGAAATGTTTTAATTAATCTTTATTTTTAGTTTAAACTTAATAAGGCATTTACCAGTGGGAGTGGGTAGCTTACTGGTAGGGCACTGTGCAACTAACTCCAAGGAAAATCTGGCGGTGGAGCGTAATTGTGACCAAATGACCTTACACACCTTGGTCTAGTAACAGTACCTCCTTAGAATGTACTGCACCCCTAAACCTTTATGGCTTGTATCTGTACATATATTTTTTTTTTACCGAGTTACAATCGATTATTGTAACTCCATTAATTGGGTATTTCTATCCCTATCCTCAACAGGATAACTTAAATCCCACTTTAAAAGTTGAACGTGAGATAGGTCGAAAGTAAACAAGAACTCTGGGAGTTATAAAATGGCAGCTCCAATCAACAGATACGAAACTCTATACAGCTTTTCTGGCTTGGCCATCTTTGAGAAGTGTCATCACAGTACATTAGTACAACTTTAGTCCGGGAAAGATAACTTCCATCACATTGGAAAGCTAAATGCCTGAATGCTTGGAATAGTACAGAAGAAAAAAGGGGGGAGGTAGCTTTGATGGAAATAATGTTTGAATTTGATTGGTCATTATTATTTTTTAATGAATTCTATTAGCTTTAATACAATTAAAAGATAAAATAGGTCATAATATGATTGGAGTAAATAATTATATTGTATGAATAAAGTTAAGATATTGAAAGATGTAGAAACGATATCAGTTCTCATACTATAAAAGTTCAAATTTTAAGAATTTTTGAATGACAATGTCAACTTTCGATATCCCTCTAAGAATACAACAGTTAGAATACAAAAGCTAAGCTATGCCATATGATTGCAATCGGAAGAGATCGGGTTGTCTCGGCATTTTATGATTCTAACTCCTGTCACTATTTTTCTTTTTATCTCCTTTAGTTATTTATCATATTCTTTAATATTTTGTATTTATACATTATTTATCATAGTTATTTATGAGGAATGGAGGTTTATTTCAAATAATAGTAATAAAAAGTAATTTTAGAGAAAGATGTTTTGGAAATACGTCATTTAAGCCCTAATTATGTGAAGGTAACACATGTCTGAAATTGAAGACAAGTTCATTATACGTAAGTTTAGCGAGTTTAATCAATGTCGTAAGAGCCGATTTAAAAAAAAATCCGAAAAAACTTGAAATCAATTATATAAAGTGGAAATTCCGGTAGGTCGATTTTAAGGAATGTTGCAACCTCAATTTTAAATATGTAATTCATGTTTCATATGAATTTTTATTTTTGAGCCAGGCTCTTCACACATGTACCATTTTGAGAGTCTATGTTATTTGGACTCGGATAACCTAAACACGTGTATTTTTGTCGAAATCGAAATTTACAATGATTGAAATACTTCCCCACCCATACTATATCTTTCAAATATCGGGAAGCGAATGGAAAAAAATGAAATGTTTTAATTCAAGTACGTCTTTTAGTAAACATCAGCTTTATTCTCTTGGAAAAAAAATTAAAAATTTTTTAACTAAACAAAAACGTAAAATAATTTTTTTTTTTTTTTTATTCATTGTCCTTTGTACTCCTGTGAGTAGCTGAATTTATGTTTTCCGTTTTTCTGACGAATAGTGATTTCAAACAATTTTTTTTTTTAATATCATCTAAGGATTTTATTTATTTATTTGTTTTAAATGTTCTGATTTACTTTATTAAGTTTGTATAACAGGAATATATATAAATAGAACGTAGTCGTGCACAAATATTTGTTTGGGATCTCTTGTGTGACCCTACTTTTTCATATGTTGAAAATACCATAAATTTAAGGCTATGAAAAATGGAAGAATAATAGTAAAAAAATACATATATGTATTTATTTTATTAGAAATTAATTTAAATGT
>NW_027108239.1:1343161-1351170 GCF_000696795.3 Halyomorpha halys
AGAATAAATAATTTCCTATAGTTATGAAATATACCGTTTAAAACTTTCACATACCACAAATTTTAGGATATTTTATTATTTCTAACGTCTTGTAAACCCACGAGTATAAAGTAATTTAAAAATGTAGTAATTAAAAGTGAACTTTACAGTCCCTTGATTATTTACTGTATATCTATAACTAATTATTATTCACATTTCAAAACAATATTATTAATAATTTGTATTCTTTTTCCGAGATAAAGATTAATAAAAAATAAATACCTAATAATTGATAAGAATACGTCAGAAAAAAACTGAACTTTGCAGATTCTTGATTATATTTTGTTTAACTATGATCAAATTATTACTCATTTTTACAAATTCTTTTCTTTTTCCGAAGTAATGAATAATAAAAAACAAATACCTGATAATTGATAATAGAATAATCAATAAATAATAATTCCTAATAGGATAAATTTGAATTATCTCTTATTGGTAGTTGGTTTGTACTCAGAGATGTTTGTTTGTGTATAAAAATACTTAAACATTCAGAGAAAAAAAAATAAGCTAAAAACAGCTTTGTATATAATATTCATCTGATTAAATATTAATTTTTATACAAATATTAAAGAGCTCTGGTAGTAAAATAAATTTTAAAAACTGTTTTTTTCAAATTATGATAATAAAATTAAAATTAGAATTTATTGCAGCCCCGAGCATTTTCTGCATAATTTAAAAATAATATTGTTTTAAAATGTGAAAATTATGTAGTCATAGTTATACCAAAAATAACCAAGGAACTAAAGTAAAGTTCAATTTTAATTACTAATTTTTTTACACTAGTGGGTTTTTAACTTTGTAGATGTATTTATTTAGTTGACTTTCATATCTATATTATTATTTTCTTTTTTATTCCTAATTTGTTTGTTTGTTTATTGTTGCTTAAAGGCGTAAAACCCTCTGGTCATCAATGCCTATGTCATGCTAAAAATTATGTAAAAATTAATAATAAATAAAAAAAAAAATTAATATCGAAGAGTATTTATAATTTAGAAAGAAGGCGATCTGATTTTAAAAATTTAAACACTAATGTAACTTTTGCTTCCTCATCTGTGAGAGCTTCTGATAAATTTGGGGTCAGTCCTATCCTGTTTATTGTTGACAAATAGTGAGTACATTCTTTAAAAATATGTCTAATCGTAAGAATGGATTGACAATATTTGCACGTTGGAGGTGGCAGTTTTCTGATCAGGTGAGAGTGCGTGAGGAGAGTACGACCCACCCCCAAGCGGGCCAGAGCAACCTCCTCCCTCGACTCATTCCTAATTTTAATATAGCTATACTGCCTTTATATTATTAAATACAGTTTCAATATTCTTATAATATTACATTACGTATTTTCTTCAATATTACTTATTTACCTATGTTATCTGTTACCTTCTAATGTTTCTTGGTTTTCTGTAATTCCATTTAATCACTATGGTTATTATCCTGTTTTTATTCTTAGCCCTTACTTTGGCACTAATATTTAAGTTTTTACATATTTAGTTCCTTCACTGTTAAATAAATTGGGGTGCCTGTATAATCCACGGTCAATTCAGCATCATTCTTTTTATAAGTTTTTAAAGAAAAATCGTGATAGTGGCAAAAAAATCGTGATGTTTATTAAATTAAATAAATTGTAATTATTATTAAGGCATATTATTTTTATTTATTTAATAATGTTTACAAGTGTATTTACATCAAAATACATCCAGTAAATTTGATGTAAGGTGCTAATGGTATGATATAGGCATATAGAGAAACTACCCATTCTTAGCACTATAATAATATTTCTACACAAGAAAGTCTCGAGGCCATCTTCTTTTTAGGCGCCTCGGAGTATTGTCAGGAATGGTTGAACAATGAAGGTTACAAACTAGTGGATTTGAGTGGTTAGGGCGTCTATTATGGAAGGATTGATATCTGGTTTGGGCTAGATCGATTATTTATGGAACATCAAGGCATAAGACATATTATATACCTTTTAAAATTATTTTGATATCTCAATATATATGACCAGTCAAAATCGTTATCAGTAAGTTATGAGTCGAATTTATGAGTAAATTCAGTTTGTATTTCTTTTGAATGGACCTGTGCAGACCAGAAGATTTTTTCCTGATTTAACCCTGTATTCATTCAGTCACAAAATGTTTTTATATGGTATATAATAAATAGGAAATTTGGTTGTAGAGAACGATGAACGTATTCAAGGGACCGGATTTAGCAATTAGGTCTACTAGGCCTCGGAGCACACAATGCCACTGAGCGTACGCTAAAAAATATTCGTTACACAACAAACATTACCACTGTTACATAAAAACGTAAATGTTTATATGACTTGAGACAAGTAATGAGTGGTGATATTATACGATAAAATTGAAATTGTCATCATAAAGATAATTTTACGATTTAAATTGTCTGACCGATCGCATGTTCCGAAATGAGGACGGTTAAAATCTTAGAAGCTTTTTTAAATTCGTCTCTGAATTTTCAAACAAATGTACCTGCTTCTCAAGCAAATGTTTCAGCATCGTTGTGTAAAGTTATATTGAAGGAATGTCCTGAATTTAGTTTAATTTTAATGGATATAGACCAAAATTGGTATTTTAAATCATATGTAGCATTTTTGATATAACGATTGGTAAATTTTGTGTTTTTTGACAAGTGAATTGATTAGGAACAAACGTGGAGACATGTTAGTTCCCCATCTGTACTATTTACACCGTTACAGTTGTTTATTTTTGATAAGCTGACAAGGAGTTGTTAAATATTTAAGTAATAACTCTCTCTAAAAATTTGAAAAATAGTTTCTTTTTTCTTGGTAAAGATATCAAAATAGTAAAAGAAAACTATTTATTGTTAACCAACGTTTCGCCCCACACTTCAGGGTTAAATGAAAAAACATGATACAAACATTTTAGAATTGACAAAACATTAAAATGAAAACATTTAAAAACAATGGTTATGTTTATAAAGTATATAAAAAATAATTAATAATAACAATATAAGGAATACATGTAGCTGGACTAGAAACAAGGTATAAATATAAACAAACCGTGATAAAAGCTCTATATACAGATCTAGACTAATGAATTGTAGGAGACTACTCATTAAAATTAGTTATAAATATATTAAAGAGGTAAGTGTAAAAGATAGAACAGATAGGTGAAGTAGATATGGTATAGGTGAGGTATATTAGTATGTAAAAGGAAGATATTAAGACAATTGATAAAAATAAATAGTAAACATAAGGGTAATCACCTGTCACATTGAAACACAGCGAACGGATGAGAAAAAAGGGAAGTCAGATATAGAAAAATGTCCCCACTTCCTAAGCAAACCCTTTTGAAGGGTAAGATTTTTTATAATGTATTTATTTTGTATTTTTTTGGTTTTACTATTTACTAATTCAAAGGCACACATTAGCTATAAGGATATTGGTAGCATTGAAAACATTTCAAATTATTATTATATATTAATACATTTATTTCCTATTTATTTAAAGTCAATATGACCGATTTAGGTGAAAAAAATTGTGAGAGGGTTCTTGACAATGTGCTCTAGGAGCCGCAAAACATTTTAAAAATAATTTTTATTATATCATCTAATAATCAATTCATATGGACTTTTGAAACCCTATGATTCGAATATTCACATAAATCAGAATTTTAGGGCTTGATTTTTGGAGAATATTGATTTTCTGCCCACGTCCCACGTTCACGAAATAAATTCTTAACTCCTCAAAACGTTATCCAAATACTATATAACCGCGACTGTAAGCTGAATATCAGCTCTTTCAACTCATGTTAATATCTTTTAGATTTTATGTATTTTTATGAAAGAAGCAGTTTCAAATAAAGAAAAGTTTCTCAAACATTTTATTCTATATCTTGGGTTCTAATTTGTTTACGAAGGTCCAGTTTGTACCGTTTCGTACAGTTTAGATGGTCCAGAGCCCCTCCAAAGTTTCGTGAAAATTAATGGCATCGTCCTGAGTTATGGCGAAACTTTTAAGGGTTCTTTGAAGTGCGAAAAACGAATATCAACTTTATTTCTCCATAGATAGTTTATTCTGCATACTTGATCAGCTTGCCTAAAATAAAAACAAAATATTAAAAATCTGGTGTGGTGCGCATATCACACAACTAGAAGTGAATATCAGATTTGTTCTCGTCTAGAATACCAGAGTTTAATAAAAAATAATAAAGCCATATGTTATCTCTGTTTTTTTTTTTCGATTGGAAATCCTGTATATATTTTCTATTTTAATTATTAACCAAATTCTTTAATATTTTAAATTTGGGCCGCCCGTAGCTCAGTGATTACACAGTCTTCTTACCAATTTGATGTCTATAGGCGGTGCCGGTTCGAATCCGGCCTGGGGCGTTGAGTGGCGGTCCCACAAAATGAAAAACTTTGACCCCCAACCATGGTTAGGCAGTATAGGACTCCAATGTGAGTCTTGGCCGAAAAAATATTCATATATTTTTAATTTACTAATTGTTTATTGTTGGCAAAGATAACATAAAATATAATACTTGACCCTCTGGGAATCATCCACAGCCACATGCATGGAAACTGATGAGTAATAGAATCATACAGAGAAAGGGTGACATGCATACATTGCATATTTTATTTTATTATTTTCGAATATATTCTTAATATTTATTATATATTTATTTTTACATATATTTGTTAATGTTTTATATCTACTTGTTATTTATTTATTTTTTTTAATGTATATTTATATATCTATCTATCACTACTTTTATCAATTACATGACATATATTATAGCTTATATTAAAATGAATATTAGTTGTATTTTGTATTTTAGGTGTGTTTTATTTATATTAAAGAGGAGAATAATAAGGAAAAAAAAAGAGGAATGAAAGAAAGAGAACAAAAGAAGGATTAACAAATAAGAGAAAAAAAATCATGAAAAAGAAAAGAAAGACAAAAGAACCAAAGCGATGAAACAAAAAAAAATCATATTCATCAAAGTCATATTCTATTATAATATATTGTTTACTTGTTATGCTTTTGTATTGTACCACCACATTAATAAGAGTCGACCCCATAGGTACGCCTCAACTCCCTCAGCCACAGACGGCCCTGTAAACTATCTGAAGGTCCCAACTGGTATACTTGAAACTAGTTCCCAAGGAGCTAGCCTATCAAGCTAAGCTCAGCTTTCCGTTTTTCAAAAGATCTAAAGAACTGAGTCCGTTTGCACCTTAACTTGAAACTACTATTTCCTTTACTCTTTATGCTTGTTTATAATGCGAATGTTATTTCATATACTTACTATAATATGTACTTGTCTGACAGTGAATATGTCTTCTGCAGTGGAGCTGATACTAACAGTAAAAAATGGTTATTTATTTCAAATAAACAAATTTAAATGTATTTTATAGGACGAATTTTTAAAAATCATTTAAGTCCTATTAGACTAGTGTACAAGTCTTATTATTAAATGAGGATACGACTCTTCTGATACCACTTCATCGTTTATTCACCGAGTTTAATCAAAATCGTTAAAGCCGTTTTTGAGAAATTCCTAAAAAAGTGTAAAATCGATTCTAAAAATTTCGGTAGGTCGATTTTAAAGAAAATGTAATATACTCGGCATATGCATGGCCTAATTATGATATTTCAGCTTCTTATGACTTTTGGTTAGAACGATTCTACATGATAGCAATAATTTTCCTTACTGTATATTCCATATATCAGTTAACGAAAGTAAAAATCAGTCCGAAATTGTTTTTTATACTACACAGTTTTATATAGCGTTTTTTGAACGGGAATATTTTATCATTTTCATTGTTTAAACACTCCATTAATTGTTGACGACTGGAAAGATCATTTTTTTATTTATTTTTGTTATGACTCTCTTCCTGGTCATTTCTGACACAGAAAGGTTGTCTACAGGGGAGGGGGAGGGTGGAGTTTACATTTAATGGGACCGCAACAAAAAAAAAAATCGACCCCCCATATCGGCTACAAACGGCCCAACGGCTAAAAATATAAAATTGCTACTCAGAGAAAAAACCAGTTCTGTTCCTGGATGAGTTCAGGTACCATGACAAGGAAAGAATATAATGTTTGCTCAACTGTGATTCAGCAAGACGTGTTCCAATCTCTCCTCCAAACATTTATCTGTGAGACAGCTCATTTGGTGTTTACAAGCTGTCTGTCAGACCGAAGGCAACCAAACAGTAAATTCGAGTCGTGAGAAAATGGCAATCGTAAGCGGTGAACGATTCTTGAATATGAATTGACATTTAAATAGTTTGTAAGCCCACGATCAAATCCTTCAAAACAAACGGAATAAAATAAATTGTGTTAAAAATAACCAGGTACCAAAATGTGAACTTATCATTTTACTTCTCATTCAATTAATAAAATAATATTCATTTTGAGGTTTATTTAATGATTTTATTTACTCTATATTGTATATAAATTAATGTAAGAAGTGATCAGAAAGTCTAGCTCCAGGGAAAGATTACTAACCTTAGACTCTGTTAACATTTTTTTTTTATATTTAGTAATATATGTAGTCAATTTCGCGAGAACCAGATACCGATCCTTCCATGATAACTACCCCAACCCACTTGTTTCTAACCTGGCTTCTCCTTCCAAGATATTCCTCCGAAACGTCTGAAAAGAAGATATATATATATTTCTTTATAAGTCCGACGTTTCGGCCAATTTGGCCATCTTCAAGGACAGACCTAATACAATTTTAGAAGCACATCAATTTTTTAAAAATCGGCTATTCTGCCGAGGTCATTAATTTCAGTCCACAATAATCAATTGTGATAAATTATAAAAGTGAATATTAACTGTGATTAAAAGTTTTAATATTTAATTTAATATGAAAAATTAACAAAATAGGGGGGTAAATCTATAGAAATCTAAAGTTTTTAAAAATTGATGTGGTTCTAAAATTGTATTATGATTGTCCTTGAGGATGGCCGAATTGGCCGAAACGTCGGACTTATAAAGAAATATAAATTCTTTTGAGACTAAAATTAGAAAAATTTTTTTTTATTTAAACAAAAAAAAAAATTGTGTTCATAATTTTCGCCTTCCCTGGTCTTAAGGTCTTTGGAAATTACAAAAATAGAGATAACATCAAAACGAGAGCAAACAAAACATGAGGTCGTGTAGAGAGTTCATAAGTGAAAGTTGTATCGCGCACCGCACCAGATTTTTTATTCTAATTTACAAAAATCATAATTTTTTTTTATATTATGATGTAGGGTTTAGTAATTCGGGGTTATCATTTATTTGGCATAGAATTTCAAGTTATACAGACCTGGATTCGACATAATAAACCTTTTTTCTATACCTAAACTGATACTGGAATCTACAAGCCAGGAACCATTCCTATAAAGAAAGGTTGGAATACACAAGCGCGAACACTCCGAGTGTTCCCATGGTTTGGACGGGTTTTGTTGTGTTGCAAGAAAAGGAGCGCGCTCGGAATGTGAAGATCTATCTTCTGTCTTTTTTTCAACAAAGACATTGTATTCGACGCTCATATTTGGTCGGGAGATGTTCGTAGTTTTTCTTTCGCAAGTGATTATTGTTTTTCAAGATAATTGAAAAATTAAACATTTCAATTATCAATTTCGTATTTTTCAACTTCTTTCAGGGAAAAATAACCTGTTAATAAACATCAGCCAAACAAATAAAAAGAGATAAAATAAATTTTACCAGGAGCACAGGTAAAGTTAGGTTGTGATAGAAAAATGACAAATAGAACATGATATAAGTTGATAAATATTGATATATTCTCATTATTACATAAATTTTACATACATTAGAGAAATAAAGAATGGTATAACAATGTAATTTTTAATTATTAGATGTCAGTCTAAATAATTGAGCACAATCTCCTTAGGTTCACATTAAATCCAAATTATCTTAAAATAAAAATATATAGAATTTTTTTTTTTACATATAAAAATAAAAAACTTATTAT
>NW_027108239.1:1351952-1361620 GCF_000696795.3 Halyomorpha halys
TCCGGGTGCGGTAAAAAAAAAACTCAAATAGTAGTATAAATGAGATCGTTTATCACAATTACTCATTACCCAGTAACGTTGTGGCAGATTGTAATCTTTATCAATAAATATATTTATCAGTAATTATTAAATTTCAATCAAAATGATTGAGCGAAAAATCTCCTCAGGACCACATTGTTAAATATTTATAAGCCATTAAAGCTCATTCGATTGTACGCAGATGTACCGAGTTTAATCAAAATCATTAAAGCCGTTTCTAAAAAAATAGAAAAACTGTGTAAAATTGATTATATAAAGTTGCACTTCCGGTGAGTCAGTTTTATTGAAAAAGTTGCTGTAACATCTCAGTGATATCCCAGCTTTGAATATGTAATTTAATTAAATAAAACCACAAATTGTATCCAATACTGTCTCAACACTTTATTTCTTACTAGTCCAACGTTTCGGCTATTCCAGCCATCTTCAAGGACATCTTTAATACAAATCTCCTCCTCACATTAATTTATAATTTTTATTGCAGGCTATTCTGCCCAGGTCATTTTCTTCATTTTAATTTCAAACCTATTTATTTAAATTTTAAAACCATTAACTTTTATTTTTCTCTATAAAATTATCAACAATATAAAATACACCACCATATAACAAACTATTTATAACCCTAATAAAATTAAAATGAAGAAAATGACCTGGGCAGAATAGCCTGCAATAAAAATTATAAATTAATGTGAGGAGGAGATTTGTATTAAAGATGTCCTTGAAGATGGCTGGAATAGCCGAAACGATGGACTAGTAAGAAATAAAGTGTTGAGACAGTATTGGATACAATTTGTGGTTTTATTTAATAAATAATTACCTTGTCTCAAAAAAATTTGAAATAATATTATTTATGTAATTTAAGTTTCGTATGACTTCTCGTTTTTGAGCTAAGCTGTTCACACAAACACACGAACTATTTAGCCAGACTTTGTTGTCAGAACTCAGGTGACAAAGAGTATTTAACTTCACATATTGCATATATAGGTTAGTTAAAGTAAAAAAAAAAAAAAAACTTTTTTCGATTTGTTTTAATTAATTATTTTTACATATTAATTTAACATACTACATATTTACCTACTGTATTATTTTGTACAGTTGTAAATTACATTAAATAAATAATTTTAAAAAACATATTAATTTGTACATTAATTAAATTACATATATATTACTTGTTTATATTGTTATTTATTTAAAATGTTTATTATTTGTATTTTGTGTGTCTGTTTTGTTCTATTCATTTTAAAGAGGGGAAAAATAAAGGGGAAAAAAGAGGAGAGATACATTGGGTTGGAAGAGAAAATAAGAAAAGAAGGGAAAAAGAAGAAAAAAGGGATTAAAAAAAAATAAAGTACAGAAAGAAGAAGAAGAGAAAAGAATCAAAGTGACACAACAACAAAAAAGTCATTAGTATTATTAAATATTATTTTACGAAGTCGTTAATTTTACTTTTCTCTTTTATTAAGTGTTATTTTTATCTATTTATTTCATCTTTTGTTTTCATTTTTTTAATTATAACGTTGTATATAGTTAGAGGTGTCTTTTGTACGCGAATCTACCCCTATAATCAATCGTTCGATCTGGTATTAGATGAATAATAAAAAAAATACTATTTAATTGACTTCCCCTATACTTTGTAAGATTTAAAAAATTGTCTAAATAGATCTAAGTAATTATGCTGTGTAGATATCAACCCAATACAGTTGGGAAATACAACTTTGTTTTTTTGAATACATTTTTTCTCCCTCTCGGTAAATTATTAGTTGATATGTTCAATCATAAAATGAAATATAAAATCTAACTAGAATACGTAGAGCTAGTAAATGCTACTTCGGCATGAAAACGAAATCGTGATCTGAAAGAGGAATTTTTTTTTTAACAGACAGCAATCCCAATCCGATGTCGAGGAACGGCAGATACATTGAGCAACAAAAATGTACAGTTACCAGATCTATTAATTATACGCTCGGGCCTTGTCATTTTAATCTTGTTTACGTCAGGCGTTGGGCTAAGGAACGAGTGAATGAACGTTTTCGTAATAAGCTGCCCTTTCGTGTGAGATTAATACCTGGAGATAATGAGGAAGGCTAGGAGACAGATAACAGAGTCCTGCGTCAAAGCCGTATAGAAATGAGTGACGGATAACGGGCGAGATCTTTATTTCCCGTCAAGGTTCTTCTTGTTTTATGGTACAACTTGTTCGCTTAAGCCTGCTCAAATATTCGAGTTATGCCATTCTTTTTTTTTTTAATTTATTCTTATATTTTAAATACGTTAAGAATGTTAAATATGTGGTATATAGCAGTGGTAGACCTACGACAGGACGCGCATACATATGGTTTATAAGTATCCACTTGAGATTACGCCTTCGTTTCAATGTCATACGGTACCGTGTACCAGCATCATACATACAGAGTATTATTTAATCCTTATTAGGTCCAAGATGGAAACATTAAGCCATCCGGATGTTCGAACGTCCGCTGATCTGAAATGAAAAGGACCTATCTTAGAAATCAGACGGACAAATGGATCATCACTTCTCACGCATTGCAGTGCTTATAACAATAATAATAGACTAGCTTTATTTTTCAATAACTAAATCAGGAATCTAATCAAATAATCGACTCCATAGAAAGTATCGTTAATTAAGCCATTCACACAACAGGATCACTATTCATTTGGACTCGCTTCTCTGTTCATAAGAATCGAAGAAGTGGGAGTAGGATTTCTAAAAAATAGTATTCAGTTTCAATATTTTATTAGTATATAAAACACAGAAAACAGTTAATAAATAATTGTCTATAGCAATGATTCCCAAAGTGTGAGCCGCGCTTTTTGTTGCAGTTTGTAACCTCCAATGAAATTAATTTCTCTCGCAATATAAAATCCATTATTGTGGATTATTTTAGACAATGGTAATATGGATGATATAGCTCATTCACACCATAGTCACGAAAATAAGAAATAAAAGAGAAGGAAAAAACAAATAAATAGCCTGAGGAACTCCCAACCGACCTCTTTCCCCTAATTGTGGAGGAAAGGGTAGGACTCCAGAAGATCCCAGCGCATCTCTCTTAACCGCGTCACTAGTATTAAAAAGCCAGTGGAGGATGAGTAATGGCGCTAACCGCAGAGTCTCAGGACTTTAGTGGAGGATCTGACCTTTTACTGTAGGCAATTCCTGATAAGCTTGTTTTAAAATAATGTTAAATTGTAGCTAAAGAGAAAAAAAAAAAAACGCTAAAAGAAAAAAAAATATATGGACTAAGAACCATTGTGTTTAGCACGATATTTGAGATTTTATTTATTAATTTTGTTTCAAATAATTTCTTGTGACTATTTTCGATACGTAAAAGAATAGCGAAAACCTCTCAGTTCTCAATCTCTGGGCCATTCGACAATTTATTTCACTAGGAAATACTTTTATTTATTTATGATGAATGGAATATGGTCCGGGTGCGGTAAAAAAAAAACTCAAATAGTATAATTATCTACTATTTGAGTTTTTTTTACCGCACCCGGACCATATTCCATTCATCTATACACACGGTCAATCAATAATCTTCCAGTATTTTATTGATTTACTTCTATGTAGATTTAAGTCGACTTCTGATAAAGAAAAAAAAAAAAGAAAAAAAAAGAAAAAAAAAAAGCAATAATTAAGATAAATAAAGAATAAAAAATCAATGTAACTAATGAAATGATAAAATTGCTTCTAGTCGCTTAAGTTAATTAAATATTCTTAAATCGAAGAAATCTTTCGGAAACTCATCCAACGTGATTGCATGTGCAATTAAAATACTTGTGTAACGCCCCCTAATTCTCCATTAGCCTGACGAAATTACCCACTAACCACAACTGGAAATCATGCAACAGCTTCACTGATTACTAAAACCTGGAAACTTCGCTTCTTCTCAATATAGCGAGCAGTGGCCAATCTTTTTTTTTTTTTTGTGTACTCATCAATCAGCATGTAGCTCCCGAAATTACAATGCCTAATCAGAAGTAAAAACAAAAATATAATATATATTTAGTTAGAGTGAAGGGCTTTTCATAATTTAAAAAAAATACCCAGAAATGAACATGAGTAATTCAAAGAGAAAAAAAAATCCGCCATAGACCTTTCTCTTTGTAATTCGAGGCTGTATAGTGAGATAGAATGAGCCGTCCAAACTTATCTTTACGGAAGTTCAAATTCTTATAAAATTTTCAAATGTAAATTCTTCGTTTCAAATAAAACCCAGATGGATATTAGATACAGCTGATTAGTTTCTCTTTTTCTTCCCTGGCTTCTCCACCTCTCGTTCCTCCAAGCAAAGTGAGTATGGAAGATCGATGCGAAACAATTACAAACACAATCACATAGAACAAGAGCCCAAAAGGAGAAAAATGGCAGTTATATCACCCCAATTTTTGATTAGTTTAATGAAAACTATGACTAATTACTAGTCAAAATTGATGACTCAGCCAAGTATCGGTAAGGGGGATAAAAAAAAATGGCTGCTGATTTAAAACGTTAATTTATTTTTCATTCGGAGTTCTATATTTTTAAAACTAACAACGCTAGAAAATATAAGAGAACTTTGCTAAAATATGAGCACTAATAGAGCTATTTACGTTCAATAGTTCTAGAGATATAGCTTTTTAACAATGTTGTACAGAATGTAGTGAAAGGTGAGTAGTTAGTGAATTTATTTTGAGAAATCTATACCTCAAAAACCATTCGACGCACAGATGACTATTAGCACTCAAATTAAAGCTAGTTTAATGGACTATAAAGTAGGTTATGACGTTTATCTGCGTAGTAGTTTTCCTGATCTTTGCTAAAATAAAGTGAATTACGGTTGTTCCGACAAATTTTCATGGATCAAATTTATATTCATATGCTAATATCCGTGTCCTAAACTACTTCATAGTAAGTTAAATTTCCTTTATTTTGAGTCCTAAAAGACACATTCTATCCGAACAACTAGAAATGAACGTTTTGTGAATTAATTATGTCAAATATCATAAAAACTGCTACTCCTACAAAGATAAACGTAAAAAAAAAAATATTTTATAGTAAATTAAACTAGCTTTAATTTGAGTGCTGGCAGACATCTTACGTCTTCTGGTTCTGAAATAAAGTTTTTCATAAATCAAATTTATTGTCTGAACAACTATAAATCAATTTATTTTAGCAAACATCATGAAAACCATTATTCTTAAGAAGATAAAGGTAATAAACTACTTTATAATAAGCTTTAATTTTAGTGTTAATAGACATCTATACGTCACATATTTTCTGAGATATAGATTTCTCAAAATAAATTTACTGACTACTAATCTTTCAGTTTTTCTACTGCCTTTATGAAATGTTGCTTTTTGAAAAGCTATATCTCGAGAACTATTGAACGTAAATAGCTCTATTAGGGCTAATATTTCAGCAAATTTACTCTAATTTTAATAGTGTTCTGTTAGGTTTTCTAGTGTTGTTGGTAATTTTAAAGATATAGCGCTACGAATGAAAAATTATTTTTTTTTTAACATTTTGAAACAGCTACCATATTCCCGCTACCTTTAATTAGCAGACTCGTCAATTTTGACTCTTAATTATACATAGTTTTTACTAAAGTAATAAAAAATTGGGGTGAAATAACTGCCTTTTTTTCTTCCCGGCTCTTGTACTAATACAAGGAGCTAACGCATCAACAAAAATAACTATAAGTATGCCAAAAAAAAAAAAAATAAATAAAATATCTAAAAAACCCGGGTCCAGAGACAATTTGCGAGACTTGGATTTTTACTCAGGGATCAAAAAATCGAGTATTTCAGCCGAAAACCTGAATTAAAAATTTTACGCGATTTCTAATACTTACCTTACTAAATATTACATATATGTGAAAGTGAAAAAGAAATATTTTACGGGATTAATATGTAAGTAAATGTTTATTTTTATATTATTAAAACTTTAATGACATAATTATATTTAACAATAAAAAAAAACAACGTAATATCTCAAATTCGCTCTATAAATGTAGGTTTTACCTAACTCTAAATGGTGGTGTAATTTGGTAGCTGCAGCGAGATGTTGACAAAGCCTGACAATATTTGCCGCCAGTGGATTTTGGAGGATAATTTTTCCTCTTAATCGGGTGTACCGATGTTCGATTACATGTCAGGTCAACTACTGATAAAGTAAGCTCTGATCACACAAAGGCATACATCACCCGATATAAGATAAGATATAATTTTGATCATAAAGTTTTATTTGTGATTTAGATCAAATTTAACTAGTCTAATTAAAATTTAAGGTTTGAGTTCGAATCTGCTTGTGAAATTAAATTATAACTTAAATAAATCAATTGGTATCCATGTTAAGTCGCAACAGTCTTCGTTACGAGTATTTCATCTACGGTCCAACGTTTCGGCCAATTCGGCCATCCTCAAGGACAATCTACCAATTAATAGCTTTTATTATGCATTCATTTGTAACAATTTTAATAACAACAGTATTATTAATAATTTAACATACCATAAATATAAATTTACAACTCACATCCAATTATTTAAAAACATTTTGCAGGCTCTTCTGCCCAGGTCATTAATAACAGTCAAACCACCCTATAAAGCGGTAAATTAATAAGGAATCATATTAATTATTAATAAGCTTGCCTTAGCTTATGTCTAGTTAAATATTTTTTCACAATTTCATTAATTTTTAAAACTTTTTAGATCAACTTAACATCATCAACTATCTTATCAAGAAACTATTTTTGACCTTCAATACACTCAAATCTGGCTTATAACTGATTTATTTAATTTTGCATTTTGGTCTTAATTTTTATTTCTTTTATTATTCAAAATCATATTAAAATTAATTGTAAATAGTAACATAACAATTACCCATATTTTTCATAAATTAATTTTGCTTAAAATCTCTGTAAAGCGTTAGTTTTAATTTCTGGTATCTGTTTTAAAATTCAGCATTTTCTTCTGCGGGATAGTATTTTCTTTAATTATAATACGTTTGTTCGTTAATTAAGTCTTTTACATTCTTAAACAATTGATTTTTAGTTTTTTACAATTCTTTTTGTAGTATTAGTTCAAGAGCCGGAAAGAAAAAAAAGCAGTTATCTTACCCCAATTTTTTATTACTTTAATGAAAACTATGTATAATTACTTGTTAAAACTGATGAGTCTGCCAAGTACAGGTAGGCGGAATAAAAAATTGCGGCTGTTTTAAAACTGTATTTTCCCTTCCAATATTATTGTTAACGTGAAAAATACCAAATCTCTTTCAAATGCTTAATAGCTACAGATAGTTAGTGCATCAAAACCACTTTGGCTTTTTAAAGGAAATTTTTTGAATTTATTGTTTCGTAATCTGCGACTATATAACTTGAAAGATTTAATTGTCCTGTAATCAATGTTCAGAGCACACGACCCTAGATCACTAAGTAATACAATAAAACGCCCACAAACTCGCCAGAGTAAAAGAAAAGAAAATATTATATTTGCTAGCAGTAATGCACTGTAATATTCTCTGTAACATGACATAGGACTTAGAGCAAGAATATGTGGACTAAAAAAAATCTTAACGTAGACAACAAACACCATCTCCATCATATTATAAAACAAAATATATGTATAATTTAATATAACACTAACTTAATCTCTTAATATCTAATTATTAATTAAACACAACGATGATAAAATAACCTCCCTAATCTAACTAACCTAAGCTATTTTAATATTTACATAATACTAACTTATATACTAACCAAAAATTAAATTTAAAAGTTGTATCACTCTATTATAAACTAAAATCAAATTTACTGGATGAATGTACATGGCTGTGCAGTTGTAAATAGCAATAAATAAAAAAAGGAATTTAAAAGAATCAAAATAATTTATATGCAACACAAATGAGTAATGACGAGTGTAGCCGTTGACTCCGTTGTCCGTGAGGCAGAGAGATAGAGAAAGTTCTTTCATCTTCAAACAGTTTTACATGTCCTCCCTTCAAACCAAACTCATCATCAATGTCCACGTCTCTTACGTCCATTAATTAATTAATTAATTAAAACATGACTTTCGTAGGAGGTCCTACTACCTCCTATGCATGCACCACCTACATTTATTTCTTCTGTACAGTCTACTACAGTATGATCCCTCTCTCTCTCTCCATTTTTTAAAATAAAAAAATCGTTTACTTACTTTTCCGAAAATTTTAGAGATATCTTGTAGATCGGTATATAAAGGTTGAACCTTAAACTAGCTTCATCCTTCAACCACTCATCACGTATCATTGGATTAAATAGAAAAATTTCTGAAAGCGTTTTGTCAAATATCCGCTTTAGCAAATGAAACAGAAGGTACTAAGCGTTATCTATTACTTTACATTGTTGATGATCCTTATCTTGAAAAATTTGTTTTTGTTTAACGAGGAGTTTAGTGTGTTTAAATTGTTTTGTCAATATTTACGTATATTGTACAAGAAGTATTGTAGCATGTGCATATACAAATTATATCAACATTACAACATACAAAATTATAGTATCATTACAAATTTATCAGAACCTTTAAACATTTTTATTTGTAACATACCCTTTTTTGTTCTTTATGCACCTTCAAACTCGACTCTGTACGCCCAAATAGACATAATTATCGTCATCAGTTTTTTTTTTCTACTGGGGGTTTTAACGCTTTAACCTTTTAATAGAATGAAAAAATGAAAACTAAAAATTATGACGAAGAAATTGGAAACTAAGAGCAGTTTCTTTTTACAGCTGCCTACTGTGAGAATTCCATGTTAGTTGCTTGTCCAAATACGGACCTTACGTATCAGTTACAGCGATGAACGGCATGTTATTTTAAAGGATACTGCAGGAAAAGAATGCCATATGTTTACAACAAAATGTAAAGGTGAAGAATCCAACTCTTGAAGTCCTTTAAAGGCAAGAAGAGACGGTGATAAAAATCTACTTCGTTGTAAATTTATAAAAATATATAAAAACTTACTTCAAATACCCAAATTAAAATTATGTATTTTTTTAAAAATATTTATTTATTTCTATTTACAACTGTGCATTATAATACATTTAGTAAATCTGATCTAAGTTAAATTGGAGTGTTACAGGCGTGTAGAGAAACTACCCATTAGTAGCACTCTAATGACATTTTACATTAGCTGTTCTCGTGGCCATCTTCTTTTCAGGCGCCTCGGAGGATTGTCAGGAATGGAAGAGGATGCTAGATTAGAAACTAGGGGTTTGAGTGGTTAGAGAGTTTATAATGGAAGGAGTGATATCTGATTCGGGCTAGATCGGTTACATAGGGAACATTAAGGTCTTTATGTATGATTTTATTTGTGACAAAGTAAGGAACATTGAGGATTTTACGAAGGATTTTGGATTGTAAGTATTGAATACGAGAGGAATTCGAAGGTTTAGTGGAGCCCCAAAGCTCAACTCCATTATGTATTTAAATAATTGTTTTTCAATTATATCAGTTTGCTGAACATAAAATATCAAAACTGGATAAGATCCAGTTTATACACATGTATCTAAGATAAAAAAATATATATATTACTAAATAATTCAAAAACACTATCCAAATTATAGTCTCAAAACATTTATTTCATTCACACGTCC
>NW_027108239.1:1366650-1368377 GCF_000696795.3 Halyomorpha halys
GGACGTGTGAATGAAATAAATGTTTTGAGACTATAATTTGGATAGTGTTTTTGAATTATTTAGTAAAATATTGCCAGTCTCAAGAAAGAAATTTAATGTCAACTAATATATATATATTTATTTTAACATTTTTTATAAATACATTTCCATTAACGAATTTAGTTAACATAAAAAAGTCTCGGATAAGTGGGGTTCTACTGTACAGTCCATATACATATGAGTTCGTAACTATACACATACACGGGCGCTTGTAATAAGGTAATCAGTGTCGAGCATGGCAGGAGACTTCTTTCTATATTCTAATAGAATGGGTGACGAAGATATACGCTTTTCCTTAGCACGATTTGTGAGGCCCGTCAGTCAACTGGATGCAACTCACACCAACCAGGACTAGGAGGGATGACTCTATCCCTTGTAACTTAATCAGGAATCATCTTGTGGTTTTCCAGGTTTTCAATAAACGGCCAGAGTGTTGGTCTATGGGTTGGTCTTTTTCAGGGAAAGAAATTGTCTTGAAACTGAGTGAATTGGGGCTTAGGGTACTGCCGAATTAGCCCAAATGGACTGGTTATGGCTATGAGAAGCCTGCCATTGCTTTGTGAAAACCTCGGTTCATAACGGCCCCCTCAAGGCAATCTCAGTTCTCTTAAGGACCAAGGGGGTACCAAACCCTTCACTCCTTCTAAGCAAAAATGACGCTAATGGGGATTAGGCCATGCCCCTTGAAGTCAACTTGACGTTAAAGTTAATAGGGATTTCAAGGCAAGTTAATGTAATTATCCGTACATTTTATCCCAAATGTGAAGAGAAAAGAAGTTGTAGGAAATGTTATTTCCAATAATTTGATGCATCTATAATAAAATCAATTTAGTCGTTCTGGAGAAATTCGTGCTTGTTTCTCTGTTCCGTTCAGACTCTTCTTATCTTGTAATATTTTGAAATGAGTGGTGAATATAAAGGATACCAAAATATGTTCATTGTTATGAAACGTAAGAAGCGATAAAATTAAATATAAAATTGAATTGGTAAATATAACGATTGAAACTTGGTAAATTTTTCAATTAAGTATTTCTATTTTTTTTTTTTAAATTTCAAAACTTTGTTTACGGATAAATATTACAATCTGCCACAAGGTTGCAGGGAATAGGAAATATTGATTACTGATAACATTCATACTAAAATTAAAAATCGGGATTATCTCTCTATTCAACTTTGGAAACCCAAAAATAATAGATACAGCACAAAATGCAAAAAACAGAAGATATCTAGAAGCTATATACATAACAAAAAAACATACAAAACACAGTAAACTATAAAACTGACACTAAACACTTAAACACACATTACGCAGATATTATAAATAGACTTAAAATAAAAACATAAAAATCAGATAAAATAAACAGGTATATGTGAAAAATAACAAATCACTAAGTTTATAATAAATACAAAACAGGGAGGTAACCAAACAGCACACTGGAAATGAGATAAGGTCCAAAGAGATAGTAAGATATGTAGAATGATGGCTGTGCCAGAGAGAAGTGAAGATGCACAAATGGTGGACATGATTTCCCATATGAAATCATGAGGTGATTTTTATTGTATAAAATAAAATATATAAGGATGAAGATTGGTGTTATATAGATTTTATTATTGTTATAGGTTTTTATAGTGCATGAATATGGGACAGTGGTCCCGAAACGTTGTACCATTGTCATGAATAAATAAAT
>NW_027108239.1:1374222-1374660 GCF_000696795.3 Halyomorpha halys
CATACTTACACACACTATTTCTTTTAATGAATTATTATTATTTAACTGTTGTATTATTTTCTATAAATCCAATTATGCCATAATTTTGAATCTTCTACATTTATATGTCTGAGCTGACTTTAAATTACAAAGAAATGTTTTAAAATTAAGTTCCATTACTTTGTGAAACGTGTGTTAAATGTATAGAATATAATATAATTTAATGTAGAACTGGAGACTTCAGTGGACGAAGGCGTTATGTCACAAACATATTTATTTTAAGTAATATTGTAATAAAAAAATTAAATTTTTATTTCATAACGATTTCATTCACTCAGGATTTGAATTACCTTTTCTTAAAAGTTAGACCTTTTTATTAACATATTTAGATTATGTTATCCTCATATGATGAATTTTATTTATTTCGGAAATCATACTTACACACACTATTTCTTTTAA
>NW_027108239.1:1374741-1381705 GCF_000696795.3 Halyomorpha halys
GATTTAATACAAATAAATATTTATAGCTGATATAATGGAGAAAGCAGTTTATTAAAAAAAAAAAAAATCTTCAACCTTTTTTACTTGTTACTCCACTTTTTCCTTAGCCACATTTACTTTACCTATCTGTTTACCATTTGCACCTTACTTTTTACCATATTAGTAACTATTTCTAATAATTTTTCTTCTAATATTTATTATTCTAGTTCTTTATTTACAATTCTATCACACTTGGCAGTATTTATTAGTAAATAGTTTCCTATTTATATTGAACATACTTGACTTAAGCATTTTAATTTTATATAAAAATATTTGTTTGCATATTTTCTTACTTTCTTTGTATATGTATCCTAGTTTTCTATTATTTCCTACAATGTTTATATCTTGTTTTCATTTAGCTCAGACGAAGCCCTGCAAAGTGGTGCGAAACGTTGGTTAAATAGTTTTTTTCCCCTACTATTTTGTACCTTTATTGATTTCACATTATTTTATTTATTCCAGTTAAACATTATTTTTCAGAGAATGTAATGCTTACAACAAATAGGTGACTGAGAATTAACAGTAATTAAAAAAACAACAAAATATGAGCACACTTTGAGTAAATATGATTTTTTTTAATACCCCTGCCTAGATATTTCTGGCTTACTGGCAATTCTTGACTGTCAGCTATCAACTCTCAACTGTTAAATATGGCGTACTGGATGTGACGAACACGAAAGGAATAGACCAAGCCTTCTGGCGTCACTCGCCCTGGGAGCTTACTCCCTCCGTTATACTCCTTTCTAAAAATTAAGGAAATGTCAGTAATTAAAGAGGACAGTATACTGAAAATATAGTTCAGTGCTATTAACTTCATCTTGCGATCTGTATCCATTGTGGTGGATACGATTTTCCAAAAAAAAATCAGGCTGAAAAATTGAAAGTTCTCTACTTTTGTCCCCTTTCCGATAAATGTCCTATAAGATAGCAGCTAATTTGTGAAAAATATATTGCTTGTTTATGCGATCGTAGCAGCGAGCGAAAAGTAAGCTAGGTCAAACGAATAATTTCCGGATATACTCGTTAATACACCACGCATTGAAATTTCCATTAACAGTGCAGGATTTCATAAAAGTAACATGCCTGACTTCACGAATTTAAGTAAATTTTGCTGCTCGTAGATTCCGACTATTGCAACATTTACTAGACAAACGGTCTAAATTGCCAATCCATTACAAAATACTGATCTACATGACTATTATAAGGCCTATCTGGACATACGGAGTTGAACTTTGGGGCTCCACTAAACCATAAAATTCCTCCAGAATCCAATCCTTACAGTCCAAAATCCTTAATGCTCCTTACTTTGTCACAAATAAAGTCATCCATCAGGACCTCAATGTTCCATATGTTGCCGATTGGCCAGAACCAGATACCGTTCCTTCCATAACAAACTTCTCAACCACCCAAATCCACTTGTTTCTAACCTGGCTTCTCCTTCATTACCTAATAATCCTCGTAGGTGCTGAAAAGAAGATGGCCTCGAGATCTTCTCTAGAAATGTTATTGGAGTTCTATCAGTGGGTAGATTCTCCACATTTTTTTATCATGTCACTATGTCACCTACAGCAAATTTACTTGTTGTATATATGTGTATACAGTTGTAAATAACAATAAATAAATTATTTAAAAAAAAAAAAAAGTAAATTTAAAGATATATTTAATTGGGTAAAAAAGATATATTAAAGTACAAAAAAAAAGAAAATACTTTTTCAACCAGTAAATGTTTCGTAAATTTCTGTTCCCGACAAATACCACTGACACCAACACAAATATAACTAAGATAAATAGGAATATTTTGTCTGAGTCATAACTAAGTCTAATCTCAGTTCCAATTGATAATTCACCTGATAATAGAGAGAACGGGGCCTGAAAACCATCTTGCCTCTCCGATCATTGGAGAAGATAAGGACCGAAACTCCTCGCTTGTTATGTATAATGTGTCTCCAGCGCTCTTAACTAAACATTATGAGATGGAAACTAAAATATTCTAATGGGAATGCGATTAAATTGTCAATTTAAGCGTAATGATTTTGCTACTAGAAAGTATTTTTTTTTTGTTTTCTAAGTTTTTATATATAAGAAACTATGTACATAAAGTATATATACAATTCAATCAAGAACTAAACTTTCTAAATGATAAAAGAAGTTTTGATAATTTATATTTATTTCATTTTTTTTAATTGTCGAGGTAAAAACTTCCAAAGTGAATATAACTCTTTTCTTTTTAAAAATATCTTTATTGAAATTTACAACTGTATATTATATAATACATTCAGTAAATTTGATCTTAAAATGGAGTGTTACAGGCGTTTAGAGAAACTACCCATTGGTAGCACTCTAATGACATTTTACATTAGCAGGTCTCATGGCCATCTTATTTTCAAGCGCCTCGCAGGAAGGTTAGAAACTAGGGGGTGTGAGGGGTTAGGGAGTTTATAATGGAAGGAGTGATATCTGGTTCGGGCTAGATCGGTTACATAGGGAACGTGAAGGTCTTTATATATAATTTTATTTTTGACAAAGTAAGGAGCATTGAGGATAACGAAGGATTTTGGATTGTAAGGATTGGATACAAGAGGAATTCGAAGGTTTAGTGGATCACCAAAGCTCAACTCCATATGTCCAGATTGGCCTTATTACAGTCATGTAGATAAGTCTTTTGTAATGAGTTGGAAGTTTAGACCGTCTGTCCAATAAGTTCTGTTATAGTCGAAATCGACGTGCAGTTTCCTGCCTTTTCAGACTTGTGTGAGGATTCGAGGTTAATCGTTTGTCCAGTTGTAGTCCAAGGTAGCGGATTAGTTTGACAGGGGTAGAATATAACTTATTCTATATTTTTCATTATACAACGTTTCGCGACAATTATCCCATACTCATGCACCTTTACAATCCTAAAATTAAGTTATTCTTATCAAAATTTTTTATCTTTGTTATATATGTATATCTAAAATTCTTGTAATAATATTTACCATTTATATGCCATATTTTCAATTTCCGTATTGAAATCATGTCATCTATATAATCATAGTCTAAAATTGTTTTACACTACATTATTTAATTTATTGTCCTTCACTATTGGTGCATTCATCTATCTCTGTAGCACAAACCAATGCTCTATATTAGACATTACCTCTTTGGACCATATCAACATGTCCAATATGCTGTTTTATTACCTCCCTACCGATATGTCCAATTTTAATCTATTGTGCAATTTAAGTTGAAATTTATGATTGAACTATTTTATTATCACATATTTTCCCTGATTTTTTAAATATTTATATGGCTAATCTATATATTATATCGGCATAATGTGTATTTAAATGTTTTGTGTCTGTTTTATAGTTTACCGTGTCTTTAATGTTTTTGGTAAAATGAATTGCTTCTAGAAACCTTCTGCTTGTATTTTTCGTCATATTTATTATTGTGATAATTTATAGATATTGGAAAAGACGGACGATAACATGAATGAAAGGGAAATAAGTGAAATTCCAAATAATTTTTGGGGGATTAAAAATAAGAAGTAAAAACCACAAGGAAAAATAGAAAAAAAATTAAATACTGCTAAAAAACTGTTCCCGGAATTTTATAATGAATTGAAAATGGTCAATGGAATGGGTCGAAACATTGAAAATAAATAAATATATATGTATAATAAAACTGTTTGAATAAAAAAAAAAAATGTATTATTATGTAGTCTTATTTTATAAATCATAGAGGTGGGGTTAATTTGGTCCATAAGACTTTTTCCTAGACCATTTTGATTAATATTTAATCATTAAAAATGAATCCCACGAAAAAAAAAAAAAATGAACAACAATAACCATACTGTAGTTGTTTATTTTTTTGAAATAGTCATATTTTTCGAAATAATGGTCGGTTCGGAGCTCTCCTGGCTGAATGTAAATATTGTAAATAGGAATTATTGTGGTAATGATGTTATTTTACTTTATGTCTAATTTCGTTTTTATTTATTTATTATTTATATATTTGTAACTATGGCTCGAATAAGCTGTATGATCACTGTTACCATTGGCAATAAATATAAGGCAGAATGTAATATTAAACAATTAAAAGAAAAAGAAAACAGGGACTTGTACGGATGAACGATATCTAGGCCCTGTTTCATAATAAAGTACAAACTAATATGGTCTTGTTGATTTAACTTACAATTATTATACAATTACACTGACTTGTATAATAGTAACTTGTACTTTAGTACTTTTTAACTCCTGTAATATCACTAATAGTCCTCCCTATTATGAAAAAAGTTAGTATTAGTGTAATTAACACGTTGTTTCTATACTTGTATTTTGAACTAATACTATTAGCTTTCATTATGAAACAGGGCCCTAGTGGTACTATCGTTAAATTAATGATAGCTACACGATAATAGTATTTAAATGAAAAATTAATGTCCAATATGCAAAATAATTGCCACACAAAAATAATTCAATTTAATACTTTATTTATTCCAATTAAGGGCTGAAAGTCTCGATTTCTTAGTTCAGAAAACAGCCAGTGTTTTATAAACATAAGACAATGTGATATATAAATAGTATTACTTCAAATATACTTAAAACCAAGCATCAATATCTTCCTAAAATGTCAGATAGCCTCTTCATCTACACACGTCTACAATAACATCCATTATAAGATGCAATATTGATATGGCCCAAAATAGTAAACATAATTAAAATGTCCCAAAAGATGCATGTTTTTATTTGATTTATTACAAAGTAATAAACATGCTCTATATTAACGTACTCTCGTTCATTCATAATTTTCCCATTACATTATTTTTTTGTTTTTAATAATTTATTTATTGTTATTTACAACTGTATACACATATATACAACAAGTAAATTTGCTGTGGGTGACATATTGACATGATAAAAACATGTGGAGAATCTACCCACTGATAGAACTCCAATAACATTTCTAGAGGAGAAGATCTCGAGGCCATCTTCTTTTCAAACACCTAGGAGGATTATTAGGTAATGAAGGAGAAGCCAGGTTAGAAACAAGTGGATTTGGGTGGTTGATAAGTTTATTATGGAAGGAACGGTAACTGGTTCTGGCAAATCGGCAACATATGGAACATTGAGGTCCTGATGGATGACTTGATTTGTGACAAAGTAAGGAGCATTAATGATTTTACGAAGGATTTTGGACTATAAGGATTGGATTCTGGAGGAATTTGATGGTTTAGTGGAGCCCCAAAGCTCAACTCCGTATGTCTAGATAGGCCTTATAATGGTCATGTAGATCATTCTTTTATAATGGATTGGCAATTTAGGCCGTTTGTCTAGTAAATGTTGCAATAGTCGGAATCTACGAGCAGTTTCTTTCTCTTTTATTTAAATTGAAAATCCTAGAAATTCTTTTAAACAATTATGATTTTTTAAGTATAGCTGAATCATTCTATCAAGAATATTTCAGTATTGCTAGTTTGAGTAGACTGAAAATTACAGAAAAATTATTTTTAAAAAATAGCGACTTGTTCGTAAGACAGGCAGTATTTACATAATTAATATAGATTATAACTTACTAAGACTTAGGGGGATGAAGATATTGTATAATAAAAACATAGATTCCAATAAAACTCAATTTAATGATATCTTATTCCTATTTTGGGCTGTAAAGTTCAACAGATAACATCTCAAAGTGTCATCATTTAAAACAAAAGAAGGAGCTATGATGAACTCTAAAACTTATTTAAAATATCCTTTTAAACTTGTAGGGGGCTGGCAACAATGAGTGCTCTGGCAACACTGAGTGCTGGGAAACCGGCCCAGTATGGTTATCATGTGAACGGTCAAAGTCATGTAAATTATTATTGTGTATCGCTATTATATTATGTTATATCAATATATGTTCATCAAGATTGTAAAGAGTTGTTATTAATATACAAACTACCAACAAACCTACAAACTTATTACTTTGTATTAAATCAAATAAAAACGTGCATCCAAACGTTTTCTGGGTCAAATAGCACATCGAGCAAGATATATTATTACAATATACAAAAACAAACATTTGATTTATTACAAAGAAAGTAATATCACACCTAAATCACATAAGTATCATCCATTCGTCGATAGATTTTTGATATCAATAACACAACTTGTATTAAAATTATGACACCGTCCAACAACCTCATTAATATAATATTTAATTAACAGATTCCTTTAAAAAAATATGACTATTTCAACTACGGTTTAATTATCTCTATCAATCCAATTTTCGTATTCATGCTTCATTTATTCGTGTATATATAAGTTGACTGAAAATTACTAACAACAATTTATTTCCAAAATTATATTTTAAAAAAACCATTTCTTTTAATCAATTACAACTACCTCTACTGTGGTATTATTATCTATGAATCCAATTCTGCCATAATTTTGATTGTTCTGCATTTATATGTCTGAGCTGACTTTAAATTACAAAGAAATGTTATAAAATTAAGTTCCATTACTTTGTGGATATCGTGAGACATGTATGAAATATCATATTAAGCTCAGAAAAATTCCATTATAACTTCCAAAGTTAAACCTTAAAAATACTAAAACTAAGTTCTTTCGATCAAAAACTTCAATTTGTTCACATATGTTACATAAGAGCTTCATCCACCTAAATTTTCAATTTCACTTTTCCATAAGCTTTTGAAATAATTTGAAATAATTCTTGATGTAAAATTTATTTAAATCAGTAGTAATTTGAAATATTTAACAAACGGTTCGCAAACAGAAAAATTTTCCTTAGCAAATATCTTTTGCTCAAATTGCGCATTAGCAACATTAACACATAATCAACTCAGTTAAAATTTAAAATTGTTTACGTTAGAACTTTATATTTTTTGATAAAAAAGAAAAAAACATTTTTCAAAATGGTTTAATTGTACATATTATTCATAAATAAA
>NW_027108239.1:1381765-1387664 GCF_000696795.3 Halyomorpha halys
TATTTATAAATTTATATCAATATAGAACTGCTTATTTTATAGTTTACTTTATTATTTGCATTATTCATAAATATAAAGCCTGAAACTTTTTTTTTTATTACAATTTTTAATATCTTTATTGTGTTGTTACTTAGGAATTAAACAATTTTATGCGAGACAATTGACACTCAAATGTTCATCGTTTGATTAACGGTGTCGTTATCAATTATTCTGAGGAGACTAGACGAAACAGAATAGAATTACTTTTCATTCATTCATTCATAGTTTTCTCGACTAAATGCCGTGATATCCACTAGAAAATCTTGGGAATGAACCACCCAATGGTGGTACTTCAAACATTAATTTAAATTAGATGCTCCTGTGGGCATCTTCTTTTCAGACACCTCGGAGGATTGTTCAGGATGAGAAATTAAGAACTAATGGGTTCAGATGGGTAACGAGTTTGGAATGAAAAGACGCATATCTGTTTCGGGCCAAATTTGCAACGAAAGGGATGTTAAGGTCTTTGTGGATGAGTTTATTTGTGACTAGAATAACATAATTGAATAATTAAAGAAAAAAAAACACTTCTACTCTTTCTACAACATAAAAAACATAAACATAATAAAATAATTTCTTATTCTCAATGAAAAATAAAGGAAGTAGAAAGTATAAATAAAAAAATTAATCCATATATAAACATATTACTGATTTCTAATAATATTATACAATAATATTTTTACATTAATCGAAATCAGTTTGGCGCCCCATAAATTACATATTATGACTATAAAAAATCCAAGTAAAAAAAAGCTATACATAACCCATGTATTGGCCTGGAAAGGAAACCAGTAAAAGTCCTTTCCAGTGCCGAAATAAAAAGCAGACCTTTCTGCTGGAGTGAGAGACGTTGGCCACAGAGAGGTAGCTAAGGAGTGGCCTTCCCCTGAATGGGGCACCTTTGGGGCCCAAATGTCAGTGTCCTCGCCAGGGGCTTGGCCCCGGGGGTACAGATCGCCGATAAGATTTGGTACCGTGCCACGTCATTGGTCCATTTAGATTAATGGCCATTGTTAGCCAGATAAAATTAGAAAGCGTCACTTGATGGAGCTACAACGGAAAGCGACCGTGTCGCCACCTGTATTTATATTCAGCTCTAATTATTACTTTCAATTCAATTGTGCATTAGAACCCCGTTTATCTGGAATAATTTTGTCGGATAACTATATAAGATGATTGTATTTTTACTTAACACCATAATGCGATTTATCAAGCTAATGTGCGAAAAAAAATTTTATACAGATTAAGAATTGTCCCCTTTTACCTGAAACATCGTTACTTATCACGGAAAACCTCCGCAAAATACACTTTATTGAATATGAAAAATAGAAAAAAAAATTTACTTCACAAGAGAAAATAATGAACACTTAAAAAAATGAATACTTAAATCAGGTCAATAACTGGAGCAAAACTTGAGAGAGGGGTGATTAATTTTAAGCATTTCATTTATAATTAGTAAATATGCACCATGTATATGTTTTTTTAAATGTTTCTTAATTTATTAAATTTATTGATGTTTAATTAATTCGTAATTTTAAATACGCATACGTTTAGTATCTAAAATTACGAATTTCTCTTAAAACGTTTTGTATGTTATTACAAGTTGTATATTAATGCTGGTATATTTTTACCCATTTATTGTGAATAAAAATGGAAGCAACCAATGAAATAAGAAAGTATAAATCTGGAGTCCACCCAACATCATAAAAAAACAATTTGACGGCAGAGTGTGATTTTGACCAAATCACCTCCTAACACAATCGTTGGTCTAGTAACAGTACTTCCTTACAAAGTACTGTACTCCTAACCCTCCATAAATATGAACTATAAAATAATTTAATAATTAACTAATGGGAAGATTTCGTGTTTCCATGGTTTTTATGAGAGAAAACATTTTTAATGTTGTCATAGCAGCCATTGAAACGCGAAAATATAATAATATTAGTCTTTTATTTAGCCTATAAATGAAAATGTACTAAGGGGATTATTTATGATTATATCAGGATTTAGCAATGGAATTAATTGGATACTCCATGGATTGAAGAAATGGATTTTTCTGATTATTGATTTTTTCTGATTTTACTTTTAGGGGTATTTATGATCTTTAGTTTAGCATATTAAAGCGTGTTACATGGAAAACATTCATGTTAAATGGAGAAATATTTCCTTATTTTACCACGTTAAAACGATATAACATATAATATGGATGGGAGCCTGTTACTAGGTCTGTTAAATAGAGAATGACACACAACAGATCAGCGCGTTACCATTTTGTTTGTTGTCGTAAAAACGAGCAACGTAGTATTATACATACTACTTGCTCTTAGTTTGTATTTTGATTGTGTTAGTATTGTTTCGGATGTTTTTCATTATTTTTAAATTTGGCTAAAAACTGAGACAAGTTGGTTATATTTGCCCATACCTAACTCTGAAACGGATTTGTGGCGGTCGCAAACGGTTAATAAGCAGTTATTTGGTTCTATAAAGTAATGAAGTATGATTTTTTAGTTTTGTGTTTCACCTATAACAACTAAAATGGTTAATCATAGCGAAACTTTATAGCAAAACAAATTAAAGAATTCATTTTTATATTCTGCATCGAATAACCTGAATAATTAGGTCAAGTTGTATAGTTCATAAACCAGTCGGTTAATTAGCAGCTACTTGGTGCAATAAAGTAATGAATTATGATTTTTAATTTTAATTTTATTTTTGTGTTTCGCATATAACTACTAAAATGGTAAATCCTAGCAACAATGTATAGCAAAACAAAATAAATAATTCATTTTTATATTCTGCATCGAATGATCTGAATAATCGGTCGTTGTATATTTCATAAACCAGTCATTCCTTCTCAAAAAACCCAAATCAGCAAAATCAGACCTAACACAACTAATATAACCTTATTGTGATACATTGATTATCCATCATAAGTTTTCATTGCCATTTGAATCTCTGTGAATCTATTTCAGGATTTCTGCTCATAAGAAATATGTTCAAATCGCATATAAGCTAAATTAAAAGTAATGGTAATTGGCTTTTATTATTACTTCAGTGTAATTGTTCTTTAAAACCCCCTATTTTTTTAATGTTCAAGACCATTAATCTTAATGTGATTATAGTGCAATTGAAGATGATTTTTTTTATTTATTTATTGATATTTAGAACTGTATAAAAAATACAACAAGTAAATTTGATCATAATGACATAATTATATGATACAGCATGTAGAGAAACTATCCAGTAGTAGAACTCTAAAAACAGTTTACAATATAAGGTAACGAGGCCATCTTCTTTTCAGGCGCCTCGGAGGATTGCCAGGAATGGAAGAGGAAGCAAGGTTAGAAACTAGTGGGTTTTAGTGGTTAGGGAGTTTATTATGGAAGGAATAATATCGGGTTCGGGCTAGATCGGTTACATAAGGAACATTTAGGTCTTTAGAAGATGAAATTAAATTACTCATTTAATGATTCCCCCCTAACTGTGTACAAGAGCACATTATATAGCCGGGTATAACCCCCTCCCTCAGCCCCTGGTCTTATGGTCTATTTTTATAATATTGTTTTCATTGTTTGAAAATTTTAAATTCCACTTAATCCGCTTGCATCTAGATATTCAAACGTTACACGATTACTTATTTAAGATTTATCTTGAATACGATAATACTCTCTTATATTGTATTATCTCATGATTTTTTTTTCAAAGATGAAAACAAAGAAACGACTCTTCGTACTACATTTTATCGAAGATTGACACGGACTCGATTTGATGGTGTTTCTGGTTTTACAGTCACTGCCGCGTATGTAAAGTGCTACCGTGGAAACGGATTTTAACGTGATAGTAGCATCAATGCAAATGCGTGTGCTATCAACTATCACGCTGGACCTGGAGCGAAACTAATACCACAACAGTATATACAGTCTTGACGGCCACAAACTATACAGGTTCTCTACCTAGCAGTGGCTACGGGGGCTGCAAAGTGTCACCGTGTAAATGAGTTCTAAACGTGACAGTAGCTTCACTGCTACTTCACGTACTCTGAGCTATTAAGTCAGATCTAGTGTGGCGATACTACCACGAATAGTAGATACTATCATGAAGGCCACAATCATACGGTTTACACCATGACAGTGGCTATGATAGTTGCTTTAATGATTGTTAACTATCTCCAGAATTCCTAAATTTTAAACGGTATTTCAGAAATATAGGTAATTCGGAAATAATTATTTTATTATATTATTTCAGAAATAACTATTTTAGATATATGTTGCTTTGTTTTAATGAACGATTATTGAATGAATAATTATTTCAAGAAAGTTATTTGATTGAGATTATTTCAGGACTAATTATTTCAATGGATTAATTGTTTAAAGGATTAATTAGTCAATTATTATTTTGGAATAATAAGTTATTTGATTAAGAATATCTAATCAAATAACCATTATCTCGGAAATAATTATTCCCTGAAATAATAACTTAATTTATTAGATAAATACAATATTTAAACAATAACTTGATCTACATTGTACTACATTCAACTTTGATAAAATATTTTACGGATTGTAATGACAGTATTTTGGTTTTATAGAATTTTTGACAAATTCTTTTTATAAAACATTTGTATAATCTTGTTAAAAAGATCTTTGACAAAAACATTGATAGTATAATTACAAAAAAAAAGTAATAAAAGAAGGATGCCAATCTTACTTAAACTTTAGGTGTATCTATCTAATCAATTAAGCAACATGCACTCAAAAAGGCTAAGTGTTCTCCACATCCTTGAATTAACGTTCAATAAACAGTATTTCTCAAGCATTGAATGGGTTATGGTAGTATAGAGAGAAACATTTTAGTAATTCGTTATACATATACATCCCAATACATGTTTATATATTAAAAAAAAAAAAGATTTTTATTTTTTTTTAAAATAGTAATATTAGATACTTATTTACTAGGATTTTTAAGTATTTCCAGTGAATATCAGTTTTACAGTATATAAGCTATCTTCATTTTATAAACACTGAGACGCTTATTCCAGAAAAATATAGCTACGTTTATTTATTCCTGGCATTAATTGTTTATAAAGAGCTTCCTTTAAGATTTTCAATGAGCCTGGTTGATTATAAACACGTCTTTATAAGATAAAACTTACATCAGTATTTCCTTTAATGACCCTGTTACATCTGTTTAAATGTTTGCGGAGGAATCTGTGTCTAATAAACGCTTCCTGTGAAATGTAAGTTCAAATGTTTCAAACAGGCTAAATTCACATGAAGGCTAGCTTGCTAAATACATGTATCCTAAAGATACGAGAATATCCTTTAATTGTGTAACAGAACTCATTCAACTATTAGAAATGTTTGGAGTTTATGTTGGCCTCACATGGCTACACATTTATGGATCTATAGTTCGCCACTTGCCTTAAGTTCAAGACTTTTACTAATAATACAAGCTAAAAAAAAAAAATCCCAAGAGGAGAAAAAACGAAGTTATTTCATCCCAATTTTTGATTGCTTAATTGAAAATTAGTTATAATTACTAGTCAAAATTGATGAGTCAGCCAAGTATAGTTAGGGGGAATAAAAAATGGCGGCTGTTTCAAAACGTTAAACAAAATTAATTTTTTATTCGGAGATCTATATTCTTACAACTAACAACAATAGAAACTCTAAGAGAGCATCATTTAATGTAGAATAAATTCGCTAAAGTGTAAGCCCTAATAGAGATATTTATTTCAAAATTTTTCGAGACCAGGTAATATTTATCAATTAATTAATTAAACATCCAAAACAGTCTCAACACTATATATTTATTTATTTGTCCTACGTTTCGGCCCTTCCAGCCATCCTCAGGGACATCT
>NW_027108239.1:1388035-1397344 GCF_000696795.3 Halyomorpha halys
AAAACAATTAATGTGAGAGGAAATTTATGTTGAAGGTATGTTATATTATATAATAAGTAATAATGTTATTGTAAATGTTTAAAAGTGAAGTTGTAATATAAGCTGTTAAATGTTTAGATGTCCCTGAGGATGGCTGGAAGGGCCGAAACGTAGGACAAATAAATAAATATATAGTGTTGAGACTATTTTGGATAATAAATTAATTAATTGATAGAGATATTTACATTCAATAGTTCTCAAGATGTAGTTTATTTAGAAAGCAGCATTTCATAAAAATGTTGTATGGAACGTACTGAAATATCAGTAAGATGTCTATTAGCACTCAAATTAAAGCTAGTTTAATGAGCTATAAAGTATTTGATGACGTTTATTTTCGTAGGAGTAGTAGTTTTCTTGAAATTTGCTAAAATAAATTGAATCATAGTTGTTCGGACAAATTTTCATTTGCCAACTTTATATTCAGATGTGAATATCTTAAAAACTACTACCCCTACGAAGATAAGTGTCCTAAACTACTTTATAGTAAGTTAAATTTTCTTTATTTTGAGTATTGGCAGACATATGTGCGTCATATGGGTCTAGTGATATATTTTTCAAAAATCAAATATTTTATACGAACAACTAGAAATTAACACTTTGTGAGTTTATTTTGTCAAATATCATAAAAACTACTATTCCGACAAAGATAAACATTTTAACTATTTTATAGTAAATTTAACTAGCTTTAATTTAAGTGCTGACAGACATCTGTAAGTTCTATGGTTTCTGAAATCAAGTTTTTCATAAATCAAACTTATTGTCCGAACAACTATAAATCAATTTATTTTAGCAAATATCTTGAAAACTACTATTCCTAGGAAGGTAAATGTCATAAACTACTTTATAGTGCAATTATTTAGCTTTAATTTGATTGTAAATAGACATCTGTGCGTCACATAGTTCCTGATATCTCAGGATAGATTTCTCAAAATAAATTAACTAACTACTGATATTTGAGTACATTTTTATGACAAGTTGTTTTTAAAAAAGATATATCTCGAGAACTATTGGATGTAAATAGCTCTATTAGGGCTAATATTTCAGCAAATTTACTCTTCTTTAAATAATGTTCTTTTAGATTTTCTAGTGTTGGTAGTTTTTAAGATATATAGAGCTTTTAGATATAGAGCTCCGAATGAAAAATTAATGTTTTTTTAATGTTTTGAAACCATTTTTTATTCCTTCTAGCTATACTTGGCAGACTCATAAGTTTTGACTAGTAATTATACATAGTTTTCATTAAAGCAATCAAAAATTGGGGTGAGAAAACTGCTTTTTTCTTCCCAGCTCTTTTAATATAACGCTTGGTAAACAGAGGACGCAACGAACGACGGTGCATCGTTCCATATGCTTGTTTTGTACTTTTGAAATTTTTCGGCTATTAAATTGTGATTTACTCAATTTTTATTATAAAAAGGAACAAAATTAATACAGAAGAAATGTAAATATGAACAATGTAGATGAAATAAGTTTATATAAATTTAACCTTCATTCGAGAATTTTATCAGATACTTTTTTCTTTAATTATCTATACATATGTCTTCATCAATACATATTTGTACTTTGTTTAATTAAACTGCTAAAGTTATTTAACAGAGTTTGAAACAATGTATTTACACAGAATCGAAAGAATTTGGAAACATAAAATTGTAAACAAGAGTTATTTATTGAATAACTTGAATTCCTCAGCCTTTGAGGAAATTCTTTAATTAATTAAAATCCAGAGAGCACAAATATTAACCTGTTGGCAGTTCTAAAACAATGCAAACTGAAAACAAACGTGTGGATGGAGCACAAGCGCCGTCTCATTTGTCCCAAAAAACCGACAAATTCAGACCAATCCAAATAACTCATCCACACCCTTGCACATGCACGAATTTGCCATAGTTTAGCAAATATGTGGAGCCACCTCAATATTATCAAAGGGGAAGGTCCATCACACCCAAGCATCTTGAGTGAGAGGGACCACACAGTTGGTGAAAGATGACAACTATTAAATAACACTTCAAGTCCAAGATTTCAAGTTAACATAGAAATAATTGTAATATAATTTATATTATTGGATTTTAATCTTGTAAAAAAATTTGCAAAAAGTCGTTAAAATGGCAGCCGAATATTATTAAGTTTATAGCCAATAACTTCTGATGTATTAGGTACAGTAGTAAAATGTAGAGAATTAAATTGCGAAAATTTTGGTATATAATAAGATGTGTATAGAGGTACATATATGTCATATTCAATTTTGAAAGTAATTACCGAAATATGGTGTCAAGTTTTTTTATTTATTTACCCTGAATTTTATTTATATCTAGAAACCCGTTTAAAATAAAAAAGATTTAATGGAAAATGGATGATTGACCTTGTGTGATAGTAAAAGATGGTCAGGGTGTGGCCGAAGAAAAAATTTAAATTAGTCGTAAGTTCTTACCTCATTGTGTCTTTTTAGCCTTGATGAAGCTCTGCAACGTGGGGCGAAACGTTGGCCCCTATTAGATAGTTTTACGATTATTTGAGTTTTTTTCTTTTACCGCACCCAACTTCCTTTTAGTATAAAGATTTTATTTTTTTATTTTTTATTATGTTTACAATATCCAGATGAAAAAGGGTTACTCAATAAAAGTTTCTGCTTTTGTGATTTGTTTCTCGAAACTCCCGTCAAAATTACGTTATTTTTTTTGGAGACAGTAATTTTTCAAGAGCTTACACTTTTTTTTATAGAAACAATTATTTTTTGTATTTTTTATATGCATTTTCTGTTAAAAAATTAAATGAAATACTCACCTATACAACAGAAACAGTTAATGTCCTTAAAACATAATTATTGAACAATTCCAGGTCACAAAACCGGAGATTTATTTTATTCAAGAAAAAAACTAAATGTTTCACTCTTATTTTGTCCATTGTTCAACGTTCTGAAAACTACCCAGCGCACGATATAAAGTATATGTTTTTTTAGAGTAGAGTAATTTTTTTTTTAATATTTGAGCTCTAATGAAATTCATTATTTTCAATAATTTATTTAAAATACCCGTATTTTTAAATACATTACTAAGTGAAATTGAAAGGATTAAATTACTAAAATTTTAGTATATAACAAAATGAGTATGAAGATATATATCATATTTTTTTTTATTTTGTTGAAATAGGAAAGTGTGCTTGATGGTAATGTACTTTATTTTTAGTAAACTATCCCTTTATCATTTAGACATTTCTTACTGGAACTATTTAAATAATATATTTTTATAATGGATAACAATAATTCTTAAATTTATTAAAATTAAATTGACAAATAAATGTTAATAATTTTTACTTTCCTTTATTTATTTAATTTTTATAGCAGCAGTGAAACTGGAATGTTCAGACTTTAAAATAAAAATATTATGATTCTATAAACATAAAAAAAAATTCACAGGTAAACTCCCCTTTTCTATTAGAGTTACCTCTGATTTCTTAATAAAAATGTTTTAATGTTTTACCCTGCCAACGTAAATATTTCGAGGTTGATTTTTCACATTTAAAAATAACTATTTAAATTGAATAAAAATTTATTTATGGTATAAATAATTACTTTAGATAAAATAGCGTTATTTAATTATAAATAATAATTTCATCTCTTGCGTGCGTTACTATTCAACAAATGGATTCTAAATCGAAATAGTTATAAGAAATATAAGTGAAAGCTACCTAGTGCTATTGGTAGATTTATTATCGGGCTATAGCTAGTAAGGCAAGAGGCCCCCCTCCCCAAATCCTATTGGTCTTTTATGTCAAATCCAGACGGCTACTTAGATCTAAGTAAACACTAAGCGGATGAAGTTCTTAAACGTCACTACGAATAAAAGATCGATATTTTAAGAGAGTGGGAAAAACGTCACGTAACGATTGCAATTACCGGATGTTTTGTTTGTCATCACGACACCTGAGCAAAGAAAGGTATTAAAATGATTTCTTATGTATTTTTCCGAAATTTATTGTTGTTCATTGAATACTCACTCAAGGTTCAAATTTAAGCTCTATATTGTTTAAATTATCCTTAATGACTTTCCTAAAATCAAAGATGTTACAACAGTTCTCTTTACTCCGTTTATTCAATCGGGATTTCGTTCATCATTTTAACAGTTTCAAAGGAACTATTTCGGAAAAAAAGTTTTTACACCAAAAGTAATTTTTTGTGATAAACATTTGAATTTATTATAAAAGTCAAACTTTGTTTTTACGATATTTAATGGTCTGGGGTTGAGCCAATATAGCTTTGAGATTTATTAGTGAAGGATTTATAATGCCTAATGAATGGTACTGGTATTGGTAATATTAATGGGGGGACGAGATTAGTAAGCACTACTAATCTAGAGGTAAAATTTGAAACGACTTAGCAATTCGGATCACAACTTTGAACCACGACAGTTAATTTTTTTAATGAATTCCAGTTACAAAAGTGAGCGCATAAGAAATATATCGACGTGTTAAAATAGTGATTTGACTTCGCGCTGCCTATCATTGACACGCTAGTTATTCCGTTACAAACTCACAACTATCACGCATTCCCCTCGTGGCATGAATAAAGTCACATAACTGAATTGTAAATTCGACCTACTGAAATAATTAACGGTGCTGAAATTCACGAATCCACTTTAAAGATCAAGTGTAGGATTCATGGGCTACAGGAGAGGCCAACAAAATGCTGAGAACATCGTGGGAGATAAAGTAACCAGTTCTGGTCATAAATTAACAATAACCTTTATCGGTTACAACTGAAAAATGATCCCGATTTTATTCCAGTCTCTTGTAAATGCTCTCCTAATCTAAAATGCCCTAATTATTCAAGAGAGGGGGAGATTTAAAGTGGGATTAAACACACGAGCTCAAACGTCCTTGTGAGTAACTGTTATAGATAACTGTATGTATCAGCGGTAATGTCAGCGTCAGATTGTAAATGTACAAGATGACATCTTAATCAACAGAGGCATAATTGGTATTTGAACACGTGAATAATTAAAAAAGTAGTCCCAATAATTTCGATTTTTATTTCTTAATGTATAATTGTACTTTGAACCTAGAGGCACATTTCACGTTTTTTCATGCATCGCCTAATAAGAAAAATCCAAGTCGTAACTGCTAGTTGGATGTTAAAGTAGTAGACGTCAACCAGGGCGTAGAAATACCCTTATCAAGTATCAACAATATATTTAATTACTTTTAATTATTGGCGTAAAAACTCGAGGAATGGAAACTTCTTTAAGCAGCAAAGACTGCGATGATGGTGATAATTGTTTAATTATAGGAACAATTATCATCAAAGGAACCTTTTTTAATACAAGGACCTTCAGAAATGTCACAACAGAACAAATCGTTACAGGGGGAGTAGGTGTTTATCAACCCAAGGGTGTACCCAGGATCAAAACTATGGGGATGGGGAAGCCATTGTCGCAGTGCTTTATTAGTTATTACAAATAGTATTTGCTTGAAAAAAAAATTCTTTATTAAATAAATAATTTTTTTTTCTTTCTTGGAGGGAGGGGGGGTACGACCATGTGTCAAACCCTTCTCCCAATACTTTGTAAACTCGAATAGTTGGAAAATTTTAGAGCCTATTTCATACTGCGAAAATTTAGATAAATCGTTATAGATTATAACTCAATAACTATAAAACTCAAAATAGATTATTATGTTCAAAATTGTTTATAAACGCTGTTGAGTGATTAGTTTCCGAAGAATGTTAAGGGAAATAGAAAAGTTCAGGGAATACTCCCTAGAAGTTTAGACATAAGTCAAAATTGTAGGGAAAGTCTAGATTTTGATCCTACTTGAATCAGTTGCAGCAACAGCCCCTGAGAATAATTTTTATTTATACTTTGGAATAATAATTAATTATAATGGAAAATATTTATAACTAATGAGATAATAAATTTCAAAGAATTATTTATTTATTTATGAAATGCTAATCAGGGTTTATTTTAGCACGCTTTTACTTTTTTTTTTTTTTTTTTTTTTTAATAATTTATTTCTTGTTATTTATAACTGTATACATATATACACATCAAGAAAATTTTCTCTAAGTGATATTATGACATGATACATGTGGAGAATCTACCCATTGATAGAACTCCAAAAACATTTCTAAAGGATAAGATCTCGAGGCCATCTTCTTTTCAGACGCCTAGGAGGATTGTTAGGTAGTGAAGCAGAAGCCAGGCTAGAAACGAGTTGGTTTGGGTGGTTGGAAAATTTATCATGGAAGGAACGGTATCTGGTTCTGGCCAAATCGGCAACATATGGGACATTGAGGCTCTGATGAATGATTTGATTTGTGACAAAGTAATGAGCATTAAGGATTTATGAAGGACTTTGAACAGTAAGGATTGGATTCGAGAGGAATTCGATGGTTTAGTGGAGCCCCATAGCTCAACTCCGTATGTCCAGATAGGCCTTACAACAGTCATATAGATCAGTGTTTTGAAATGGATTGGAAGTATGGACCGTTTGTCTAGTAAATGTTGTAATAGTCGGAATCGAAACTGCTCTTCGATTCCGACTATTGAACCCGAGCTCAATTCCATTTGTCTAAATGGGTCTAATTATTATAGTGTATAATAATTGTTTGTAGTGAATGGGAAGTTCAGAGCGTTTGTCAAGTAGGTGTTGTAACAATCGAATTCTGTGAGCAGTTTCTTGTCTTTTCATTCTTGTATGAGGATTCCATGTCAGTTGTTTGTCAAGATGTAGTCCTAAGTAACGGATCTGTTCGATAGGAATAAATGGGGTATTATTAAAGGATACTGTTGGGCAAGAGGTTATTGATTTACGATAGTATTGAGTTACGAAGGGTAAATGTGATTTGGTGGGATTTATTGGAATTAATTTTAATCCTCCAATTTTGGCACCATTCTTGAAGGGCTAGTATATCTAGATATTATCTATATCTCATATAGATGTCTTTCGCCAAGTCTTCAGGATAAAAACTATCATTAAGACTTGTCGTTAATTAGCCACTTTAGCCGAAACCCAAAGGTTGGATCTGGCAACGATATTCTGGCAACGCTTAAGGAGAATACATATAATATGATACATGATATCTAGAAATCTTCGTATTCCCCTTAGGGATTGCCTTAGGAGACCTTATACCAATCATTATCGAAGCGTATAGAATTACACGTACTCCAGCATTCTTTTTATTTTTATTTTATTGGGAAGGAATACGTAATTGAAGGGGGACATTTAAAATATTATAGATACATTGCAGAGTACTTTAGTAAATATATCAGGTTTATTTATTATGAAATTGTATTTTATGATTGACCCAGTGTACCAAACATCATATATAGGGGAACGGCGTGGGTCAGTGGTAAGGCACTGTCCGGCTGTGTTAGATAATTATTTACTCAGTTACTGTAGCCTTGAGTCAACCCTGTGTGTTCAGCCTCATAAAGTACGCACCCTTAATTGGGGAAAAATCTGGCGGTCGAGTGTGATACTGACCAAATCACCTCCATGCACAACCGTAGGTCAAACCATTTATAGGTAGTAGCAATGCAGATTTATTCCAAATGTATTGGGCAGAGTTGAGGTCCATGCCGCAAGCAATATATAATGGAAGTTAAAAATGGTCGTTTATTTACTCACTATAAATTAAAAGTTATAAATAATTTTTTTCATCGAACCAATCTTTTTTTTTTTTTTTAAGGATTAAAGTACGTAAATTATATTGTTTATAATATTATAAAAATAATTATTTACTAGATTGTTAATTACCAACATTTTTAACTCTTTTCTAAAGAGAAAATTTAAAAAAACGCTCTTTTCTGTACTCATTTTTGATACACAGATTCATCTTGAATTCAGTTCTATATTGATACATTTTAATACATATTTCATTCTTTAGTTCGAGATAATACTGTCATATTGTATATTTGCAGTGCATATATGGTACATATGCAGTAAGTGATACGTGGTTACGGCATTTTTACAGAACAGTAACCATGTATCTTTAAAAAATAAACCAGTAGTTATAACATTAAAACTAAGAAAATTACTTTATATACTGCATTTTTAACAGTCTTAAAATAAAAAAAAAAATGTTTTCCTGGTTATAGCGAAACGAAAATCCCGAAAATCATTATTTTTTTATACTTTAATGGTCAAAAATATGTTTGGACACTACACTGTTTACTACTGTAGGTTGAAATGAATCTTCAAACATTTAAATTTAATGAGTTGCTTCACTGGTGTTTCAAGTTTTATAAAGTTCGCTATTAACTAGAACTTAGAGGTGTAGTGCATGTGGAATAATAAAACAAGACATAATAATTTTAATTTCAAAACTCTCCCTAAAAAAGGAGTGTGTTAATGTCTCATTGACATATAAACACTAAAATATAATAATATTAAACATAACTCAGCATAGAGTTTGTTGATTGCACATTTTATACCGTTGTCAACTAGTATGGCGTTGTAGGTTTTTAAATTTATTACGCTTGACAATATATTTAGTGAATTTGTATTTGAAAAAAATCGTAAAATTAAAATTTTTGTTTGTATAACGGTATGTTTTATAAATATGAGATCCAATTGTTGCTAAATTTGTTTGCTTATTTTTATATCATTTTGAAAGGGCTTAGGATACATAACGCTGGCTGGAGTTATCTTGCTTTATGGCCTCTCGACGTATAGGATTTCTGCCGCTCTCCTGCTAATAAATTTGTATCTGTCCTGTTTTAATTAGGTTTGACAACTTAACGATTGTCAAGTCCGAAATATCTTGGATTGATAATTCTTTTTTAACATTTTTCTTGGGTGTACTGAGATTTTACTTGAAAACTGCTTTTCTAACTTTATTATATATTTATATATATGTGTGTGCGTAAGAGAGAACTACTTGGACCCATTACTTAGGTTTTTTTAATTTTTATCTGACATAATAAGATAAATTGAAATAACAGAATTATCTGTAAACACATTTTATCTTACTAAGCAATATATAATCATATACGAACATAATCTTAAGTACCCAACAATGCTTTTCAATATATGTCCACATTCCACCTATCTATATCGCTCTGTTGGTTGACAAGATTGTTAGACTCCCATGTTGGGCAGTGAATAGCTATTTCTTAGTTTTTCCGAGAAATGAATCTTTACATTCCCACTCAAATTAATAAAAAGTAGCAATAGGCTGATCCTTGTAGAGAATGAGAATCCTAAAATGGGTGATATGGCACCCTGGCGTGCCTCAAGTTTATGCCAGGGGTGTCGCATTGAATGCCACTTTCCCAT
>NW_027108239.1:1397394-1401671 GCF_000696795.3 Halyomorpha halys
AAAATTAAAATATCTAATATACAGTGCATTCTCTCTCTCTCTTTTTTTCTCACTGTTTTCCTTCTTTTCCAACATTTACAATCACTTCAAGGATAATTGTTATTATTTTTTTTTATCCCGAAAAAGGTACCGCAAACTTTTGTTTGTAAGCACGACAAGGGTGCTGAGGCAAAAAAAGTTTGGGTACCGCTGTTAAAGATGGTTAAAAAATAAACACATATCGGAACACCTGGTAAATGATCAACTCTGAAGAATTATTTTAATTGTTTGATATTTTTTAAATTAATTTAGGGGTTACTACCATCACTAATTTTTGTTAATAAAAGCAAAAATGCCATAGTCATTCCACACGAAGTCACCCAAGGCCTGTCTCAGAATTTCTTGTTTGTTACGTATTACCAATAATAATGTAATACCAATTCAACAATTTTTTTAGAACCGTTTACATGTGTAGTTTTTTTTAATACAGATTAAGTAAATGGCTGAATTACACTATGTTTTGATCAGAAAAATGCTAGTATATTAACTATTTACAACAGATTGGATTAATTCAATTTTATCTTACCTTGAATAACCTTACATGATTTATCTAATTAATTACCATTAATTTTTAACAAACATAAATAAATCTTATAACAAAGCAAGGCTATAATAGCTATTTCACTTAAAGTTGTAAATGACAATACTTAACAAGGTGTTACACTCGTGGAAGAATACGATAAACTTCACATAAAATATGAATAACAGAAACACCACTTATTACATTTATTTAAGAAATTTAGAAGCAAGTATCCAGATACTACGAAACCCACTTTAATGTCTTAAGATGAAGGTTATCACATGTATTATTTTATTAATAATATTTACATTATTTTATTTTGTAGTACTACTAAGTAGATTTCTTTTTAAATAGATTTTTCAAAGAAGCTGAAACTGCTGAATTTAAAATTTTGTAATTTTACAAAAAATTAAGCTTGATATATATGGACAATAAGATTTGAAATAATTAATTTAAAAAAATAAACATCCCTCTGGCACAATCTGTCATAAATACACGTTAAATTGCCATAAATTTTTGTGGCCAATGGATAGTGAAATTTTGATGTTTTCCGATTTTGAATAATTCGATATGACAAAAAATTACTCATGCTGAAGATATAAAAAAAAAAATGATTTTGGTATGACTAATACGTAACAGATCATTAAAATCTAAGAAAGGCCTTTGGTGACTTCGTATTTCAATGACTTTTTCACTTTAAAAACAAAAATAAAGTATAAGTTCTGGTTTCAACCACTACATTAAGTTTAACCCCCCCCCCTCTTTGTCCTCTCAATTGCAATAATTCTTTATTATTATGATTTCCCTACTCAACTAACATGGGGTTATAATAGGTAATTTTGACATATATTAAGAAACGTTGTTAACGGATCAGTCATTTCTTTTTCTTTTTTTGTTTTAAATTTATTTATTGTTATTTACAACTGTATACATATATAAACATCAAGTAAATTCAGTCATTTTAATTTATTTTATGGAGTTCTATCAATGGGTACATTCTCCACGCGTTTGTATCATGTCGTTTTATATCTAATAGCAAATTTACTAGTTGTTTATAATAATATACAGTTGTAGTAAATAAAAATTAATAAATTAGTTGAAAAGAAAATTATTTTATCCCTCAAACATGGATCCAAATAATTGCCTCTTACACACCATTTATTTTACCAGAAGTTATCCATAATAAAATTGGAAAGGCAGCTTTCACGCAGTTAACAGGAAGTTACAACTCAGTACACTCAAGAAAAACGTTAAAAAAAGAATTAGCAATCCAAGATATTTCGGGCTTGGCAATCGTTAAGTTGTCAAACCTAATTAAAACAGGACAGATAAAAATTTATTAGCAGGAGAGCGGCAGAAATCCTATACGTCGAGAGGCCATAAAGCAAGATAACTCCAGCCAGCGTTATGCATCCTAAGCCCTTTCAAGATGATATAAGAATAAGCAAACAAATTTAGCAACAATCGTGTCTCATATTTATTATCCTTACCGTTATACAAAAAAAAAATTTTAATTTTACGAGAGTATAGCCTTCAAATATAAATTCACTAAATATATCGTTAACAGTTATACGAGCGTGATAAATTAAAAACTTATAACGCGATACTAGGAGGTGACAAATAGGAGTTGACAACGGAATAATGTGTGCCATCAACAAACTATGCTGAGTTATGCTTAATATTATTATATCTTAGTATTTATAACCCCAGTAACAAAATTAATATTTCAACAAGAGATAAACTTTGTTTTACTTGTCAAATAATACAATATTTCATAATTTAGGACGAAAGGTATTAGTGTCAGAGTGTTAAAGGCTGGATTAACATCCCTCTTTTTTTCGAAAGTGTTAAAATGGAACTTAGATGTTGGTTATGGAGAATGAAGTTTCTTTTGATAGTGAAGTGGACTTCGTAATCTCGTCCATTTATTTTCTAGCGCATCCAACTTTGGAATTTTAAATGTGAAAAAATTCTAATATGATTTTACACGGGTGATTTTTCTGAGCCGAAGTGTCCTAAAGGGTGTAACGAGATAAAACCAAAAAATAAAAAAAAAATAAATAGTTTCAGAATTCAACATCATGGCAAGCACTTGCCGGATTTTTACGATATTCTGATTTTTACGTTGGTTACATTTTTCGTATTTATGTGCAAATCATCAAAAAACGTAAAAACCAAAACAATAATTAAATTTTGATTCTATACATCAAATGATATCCATGCCATTATTTATAACGTTTAAAATTTGCTTTTATAGAAACTACAACGATATTTCGTTTTCTTTAAGTGACATGCATATTTTTTAAAATTGTTAATAAATAATTTCAAAACTAACTTGACAGAATAGATTGTTTTTTTAGTTAAAAGTCAATAAAATTTGCTACTATTTGAAACAAAAATGAGCTCTAAGCGGCCAGGATATTATATATTTGTTATCATCGTTGTCAACTCCAAACATTGACCATTTTTCCTATAAAGTAAAAAATTGTAGTGATTGTTTTTCATTTTGAAAAATTTCGTTAGAAAATTCGTTCTACGTGAAGATATGTTTAGAAAAAACATATACATTTCATTAGGTTTTATTTTATCCCATAACAGTATGTTTATGCTCAATGGTTCTTTTACAAAATGACGAATTGCCAAAAATACTGATAAAAGGAATTTTGCTGGGATAACTGGAAAACTGTTTCGTTCCTGTCCTACAGTATCCTTTCTATACACTCCACTAACGCCTGTTGAACAGATTCGATACTTAGGACTCCATCTTGAGAAGAGACTTACATGGAATCCACACACAAGGCTGAAACTGCTCGCAGATTTCGATTGCTACAACACCTACTTGACAAAAGCTCTAAACTTCCCATTCACTACAAAAAACTATTATACACTATAATAATCAGAACAATTTGGACAAATGGAATTGAGCTCTGGGGTTCTACCAAACCATCAAATTCCTCCCGCATCCAATCCTAACAATCCAAAATCCTACGTAAAATCCTTGATTCTCCTTATTACATTACAAATAAACTCATCTACAAAGACCTTAACATCTCATTCGTTGCAGATTTGGCCCAAAACAGATATGCATCTTTTAATTCCAAACTCCTTACCCATACTACTATACTAATTAACCCATTATTTCTTAATCTCTCATCCTTAACAATCCCTGATTATCCTCCGAGATGTCTGAAAAGAAGATGGCCACGGGACCTTGGCAATGGGTGGTTCCTTCCCAAGATTTTCAAGTGTAAATGAAACATTCCACATATTTACTCATTGTATTTATTATTTTGTACAGATGTAAATTACATTAAATAAATAAAAAGTTTGTTAAATTCAAATAAAAATAATAAACAATGGAAACCAGAAATTACAGAATAAGACAGACAAACTTATTCATTTCATATACATTTATTACAATTTAAAAAAAAAATTAAATACCACATGGATTGTTCAAGTTTTAAATAAAATAACTTTTTTATGTTGTATAAAGCCAGTTTTTATTGTATATTTAATCTGTTTATTATAATTAAATTATAAACTAATAATTACAAAGGCCCTCAACCATAGTGAAGAATATCTTTTAGTGTAATAAGGAAGAAGATTGATTCCTGAGAAACAGAGACGAAAAAAGCATGAGCTACCAAACCTTGGATAAAACAATCTAAACTCTTCATAAATGTTTTTTTTTAATATTTATTTATTGCTATTTACAACT
>NW_027108239.1:1402276-1405857 GCF_000696795.3 Halyomorpha halys
AGGGGTAAGAGTAACATCATTAAATGAAACTGTAGGGCAGTCAGTAGGTTTACGACGAAGGGTAAGGTGATTTGATGGGATTTATCTTAATTCTCCAATTACGACACCAAACTTAGAGGACTGTGATATGGGGTTCATAAATATATCAAAGAAAAAGGCGAAATTTTACCTTAACCTGGCAAGGAATGAGTTTGTACGTGCCATTGTTGGTTAAAATATCCTAATATATCATTTACCTTCGTAAGGCTAGTAGTTTTTATGATATTCCCATATGAATATAATTTTTGCACATGAAATTGTGTCCCAACTACTACAAATTAAATTATTTGAGCAAATATCATAAAAAATACTACTGCTACATAGATAAATGTCATAAACTACTTTATATTATATTAAAATAGTTTTAATTTGAGTGTTGATAGACATATGTGCATAGAATGGTTTTTGAGATATAAATTTCTAGAACTAAGTTCACTTTAACTTCTGATTTTTCAGTGCATATTTTATGAAATGTTACAATTTAAAAATCTATATCCCGGAAACTATTGGACATTAAAGCTCTCCGAATGAAACATCAATTTTTTTTTAACTTTTTACCACAGCTGCCATTTTATATTTCCTCATCCTATACTCGGCAGACTCTTCAATTTCGAATAGTAATTATACATAGTTTTAATTAAAGTAATCAGAAATGGGGTGAAATAACTTCCTTTATTCTCCCCTTGGGCCCTTGTACTAAAGTGTCTAAATGTGGTGACGGTAGCAGCGTGGTAACGTCTGCCAACCCAAAGGTTGCGAGTTCGAGTCCCCGGCCATATTCGGGATTTTTAAGCTTATAATTATACAGTACTCACTCACAGCCTCCCCCCGGGTATTTGTGAGGCCCGTTAGCCACTAGGTATAACTCACAAAAATACGCGTGGGAGTGAAGAATCTACCCTATGAAAACCACGTCAAGAAACGTGTAATGTATTTCCTTAGTACATCACACGAGGCTTTGGACCTTGGCTGAAACGCTCTGTCACGCCAATAATAATAATAATAGTTTATTTGTAATAATATTATTAAAAATTGTTAATGATTATATAATAAACACTGCTTTAATACAATGTCCATGAGGATGTATAAGTATAAATAAAAGTTGTTTAATTAAGTACAATTAATTTTTATTTAAATAAAAAAAAGATATAAGATTATATATAAATATTGACAACAATAAAATAGACAACTTTAACAAAAATATTGACAAATGAAATTTGAGAGAAAAAAAAAATGAAATAAAAAATCTTTTAAGTTTTTGGTCAAATTATAGTAGAATAATAAGGAAACAATGGAAAAGGAGTGTATAGAATATGAATCGTTCAATAATTTTAAATACATATTATTACAATTTAATAAAAGTTGAATGATTACCACTTGGAAAGTTTAAGTGTTGAGTAAAATATTTTATGTTCTATAAAGCTTATTTTCGTTGTATATTTTTTTTAACTATTTTTTTTATTTATATTCCATTTGTCAATATTAATTGTTATCCACCATTATTATGGGAGACATTTTGTGAGGCTAAATGGTACAAAGGCTCATCAAATTTATTCTATATGTTCACGTAAAAAGAATATTTACGAAGATATATAAAAAAGAGTAAATTACAACAGTTTTCGTCTTTGTGGGGAAAATGTTCAATGCTTGCAGAGCTGTATTCTGGGAAGCAATAATCGTATACAGCTCATTTTATTTGCAAATCTTATCTACTTTCAGAAAGTAGAGAGAAAGAGAATTTCTTTTATGCAAAAGAAATTGCTAGCTATTCTGTTCAGCGAGTAGTTAAAGATTTATTTAGTAATAATCGAAAAAAAAATCTGAGGTGCATTGGTGGGCTAGAGCTGAAGCTAACAACATTGCCATTATTGTGATGTAAAAAAAAAATGTTTAAAATCAGGTAAAGCAATAGTTTTAAACTCAGACGTTATATTTTTCTACCGCAATGTATGGAAATAATGAATAACTATTAAATAAATGAAATGGTATCTTTGTCGGGTCTCAACACTGTATATTATATCTATAGTCCGACGTTTCGGCCAATTCGCCCATCCTCAAGGAAAATCTCGAATATAAATTCACACCTCACATCAAAATAAAAAAAAATGTTTTGAAGGCTATTTTGCCCAGGTCATCAATTACAAGTAAAAATCAGCCTATTGTTTTAAAACTTTAATTTTAGATTAAAACTTCATTATCCACTATTAGATAAACATTAATGTGAATAGATTCTCAAAATGGAGCAGTATTATTTTATTAAGAAGATGGTCAGGGTTGCGGCCAAAAAAAGAAAAAATAGTTTATAACTATTTTAATGTCCGACGTTTCGCCCCACTTTGCAGGGCTTCATCAGGGCTAAAAAGATTTTTAAAAAACTGAGAATATTACAACAATAAGATACAATAAGGTAATTTAAGCTAGGATAAATATTATGTAAAAATAAAGTGATAAGAAATTACATATAAATAAAAGGAAGGAAGACATAAAATAGTATCAATATAATATTAAAATTTTTACGGTCAACTATATATACATATATATAGTATTATTTTATGTTTTTAATACGATTTAATTTCCAGAGTGAATATTTTAAATAGTATGTGTTTTTTTTTAAAAATAAAGGTGCGATTGCAGAAGATAAAAATTCATTATAAAACTTCAGCATTTGCAAGATAAAAATGATATATAAAAGATATTTCAAGATGATATGTAAACATAATTTTCACAGATATGACTCATTTCGCTACTAAAAAAAATATATTTGAAGGATTGCTGACTGTTAAGTATAACAGCTCATTTAAGTAGGTAATATTAACATAGGAAAGTTAAACAACAATTTCCTTGTTTATAACTGGAATTTCCAATTCTCTGAAATTTTTCGATCGTAAGAAATATATAAAAGATGCTCGCAACTGGTCTATCCATGAAATTTAGAACATAAAACAAAATGTCAAGGTGTTAAAAAGATATCAGATTATCAGAAAAGGAAATATACTTAAAAACTTTCTTTTTTTTTTTTTCTTAAAAATGTCAAGAGTTATATCCGTTCCGAATTTAGTGCTAACAGGATTCGAAGCGTGGTTAAGTATACATTTGTCTTCTAAAGTTATCCTAAATTATTGAGTTCCTCAGGCAGAGCTTCAACACAGTACACAAGTATGAACATGTTGAAGATTTATTTTGAGTTTTTCAATATGGATTGCACCAGTGAACACGAATTTTGTGTCCGTGTTCTAAAAGTAACATTTTGATTCCTTTCGCGAAACTCATAAAAATAGAAAATGCTTTTACCAGATAGTTTTCTTTTGTAGAAACTAGAACGATATTCCTCGCGAATTACATATGGAGTCAATAGAGGATTACATCAAAAAACGATTCATGAAGTTCCACTCCCAGTTGCCGACAGTTAAAGGAGCAGTGACCTACAACTTGGGAAACCCAACCTCAACCCGAAGACTGAAGCCCAGACTGCTGCAGGACATTCTGTTATAAATTTTAATAAATATAAAATTAATTCATAGTCACACTACCTCTATTTTACT
>NW_027108239.1:1406096-1417806 GCF_000696795.3 Halyomorpha halys
TGTTAAAAAATATATATAATATCAGTTATATCAACCATGTAAGGCCCACCAGGCCGCTCTTGTATAAAATAAAATATATAACGAAATTTCGGATTATTAGCGAAATTAAATAAAATAAAGTTTAGATAGGTTAAACAATGTATTGTTGATAAAGTGATTTGCAAGATTCTAATTGTAAGTGAAAATTGAATAAAATCATAATAAGTGAAAATTCGTTCGCTATAAATATTTTTGATATTTTCTCGTAATCCATTGTTTATCATTGTTAACAATGAGAAGAGCTTATTTTTTCAAATAAACAAAATTAACAAAGGTACTTAAGAGTAGGATTTTTTGATAATTCGATATTTAAGCCCTGTTTGACCATTTTAATGATGATAAGAGCTTGTTGATAGTATATAGCATATACGTAGGCACTAATATGCCGAGTATAATCTATATATTTTGAGGGGTTATGGAGAAAAATGTCGGAAAAAATGTAAAAAAAAATCGATTATATAAAGTTGCATTACTGGTTTGTCGATTTTATCGAAAATTTATAGACCCAGAAATAAGATTTAACATTAATACTGCAAAATAAAGGACAAAATAGAGACTAAAATAAATCATAATTGATATATAAGATTGAATTGTCCAACAATATATCAGCATTCTAATGATGCAAAAAATAAAGGCCCAAATAAATCCAGACTCCTATAACATGTATCAAGAAATAAACATAGTTTTGATTTTGGAAATACAATACAAGGTTTTTAATACTAAAATAAATAAACAAATAAAACAAAATAAAATTGGCAATATAATGAGAATATGCCAAACCTGGTCTGTGAGGTAGGTTAAACAATATATTGTTCAGAAAGTAATTGATAAGATTTAAATAGTGAGTGCAAATAGTGGATAAAAATAGATAATTTAACACAGTATGGTGAAAGTTAATTAATTGTTGCATAGTGTTTCCCTAATCTAATTATGTTTTATAGGATAATTGACAAGGTGTAATTTGGATAAAGACAAAATAACTTACAACTTATTCATACCTTTGTTATAGCTGTGATATTATAAATAAGGTAGGATAATTTATAATTCGGAATGCTCTTAAAAATAATTTTAAACGATTATATTGCAATTGAAATAGTTAATTAATTAAAGAATAGCTATAATGGCCAAAATGTTGGAGTTATAAAACAATAAACATGTTGAAACTATATGAATGTGAATAAAATCTGAGCACTAAACTAAGTTTTAATTAATTTTTTATTAAACTCAAAACAGCCCTGAACTGGTGACTTTGCAATAATTATTTATTAGTATTATATCTGCTGCAAAGCTTAATACTAAGCGAGATTCTTGCATTAATTGGTTTCTGTTTTCATTTAGTTATTGAGGACAAAAATAGCTTATTTAACACAATACGATAAGTTAATTAATTAGTGCATAGTGTTTTCATAATTTAATTATGTTTTATAGGTTGACTAATGTATATCTTTGACAAAAAAGACCTTTTAATAACTTTGTTATAGCTCTGATAGTATAAATAAGGTAAGATTATTAAGATTTATATTTATAATTAAGAATATTTTTAATGATAAGATTGTAATTGGAATTGTTAATAAATAAAGATCCTTGAGAATAGAATACGTTGGAGTTATAAGAGAATAAACATGTTATAACTATATGAATATTTTTTATTATAATTAATATAAAATGGTTTTACTATATAATGATTACTTTCGCCGAAACTTTTTTTAAATTTATTTATTTCTATTTACAACTATACATTCATATACATACATCCAGTAAATTTGAAATTTAGTTTATAATGGAGTGATACCGGCGTGTAGAGAAACTATCCATTGGTAGCATTCAAATAACGTTTTTTTATTTTACATTAGCAGGTCTCGTGGCCATCTTCTTTTCAGGCCATTCTAGTCAGAAATGGAAGAGGAATCAAGGTTAGAAACTAGTGGGTTTGAGCGGTTAGCGAATTTATAATGGAAGGAATGATGTTTGGTTCGGGCTAGTTCGTTTATAGATGGGACATTAAGGTTTTTGTATTTGGTTTTATTAGTGAAAAGTAAGGGGTATTGAGGATTTTAGGAAGGATTTTGGATTGTAAGAATTGGATACGATAGGAATAAGAAGGTTAAGTGGAGCCTCAAAGTCTCAACTCCGTATGTCCAGACTGGCCTTTTATAGTCATGTAGATCAGTCTTTTGTACTGAATTGGAGGTTTAGACCGTTAATACAGTAAGTGCTGTAATAAATGAAATCGACGTGCAGTCTCCTGTCTTTTCAGTCTTGTGTGTGGATTCCAGGATAGTCGTTTCCCCAGATGTAGTCCAAGGTAGCGGATTTGTTCGACAGCACACTATTATCAATTTATTATCGAGAAAAAAAAATCAAAAACGTGTAAGATTCTGTAGAGAAAAAGCTTCATCAAATACTCTTCTAGTAAGCTATGCTCCATAGTGAATGTCAGAGATGAAAAACCGAACACTGATTCAATTACAAACAATTGAGTAAATAATAGTTATTGTTAAGATCAAATATAGAAAATCAGAATGGGCGATAGAAAATTAAATGACTGCCGAAACACTTAAAAGGTCATAAATGATAGCCTTATGGGGTGAAAATGAGGGAGGGGAGATCTGGGGCCTTGATATAATGACCATATAAAACCGTCAATCTGGTTTTATGGAAAGACAGGGAATTTGTGAGGTCTTAGAAATCTTGGTTTTGTTATTAATATTCTAACCCATATTATATACATATAAAAATTTTATGTTTATAATCGAGAATTTGTTAGAATTTATTTTTATATTTTATAATTTTATACAAGTAATTAACAGTAGAAAATGTTATTTAAATTTAACATCCACTTTCATTTACACTGTAAAATAAAAAAAATGTATTTAAAAACTACCATCTATTTTTTACTCATCTGCCTTTTCCCAGTCCGCCGGTGTTCCTCAAGGAGTATCCTGGGTCCTATTCTCTACATGGTTTATAAAGTTGATAGCCCAACCCACCCTAACGACATATGCTGATGACGCATATGTACTGTCTGTAAAAAATTACCCTATTACTGCATCACAAACTCTGCAATAAAACATAAAAACGATTGAAGAATGCTGTTACAACTCGAGAATCAAAATAAATCCTAACAAATCCCATCAGTTCACCTTTACTCTCCTTCGTAAGCCTATACTCTCTTGCCCTACTGTATATTTTTTGATATCCCATTAAAGCCTATTGAACAGATTCACAACTTAGGACTTCACCTTGACAAGAGACTTGTTTGGAATCTCCATACTAGACTGAAACGACAAGAAACTGCTCGTAGATCCAGACTTGACAAACGCTTTTAAATTTCCCATTTTATACAAAAATCTCTTATACAATATGATAAACAGATCTATTTGGGCTTAAGGAATTGAGCTTTGGGGCGCCACCAAACCATCAGTTCTTAATCTATCATCTTAAACAATTCTTGATGATTCTCCGAGTCGTCTGGAAATAAGATGGCCAAGGATCTTCTAATTTAAGACAATGATTGAAGTACCACCGTTGGGTGGTACCTTCCCAAGATTATCATGGATTCTGAAAAAAATATCACCTTTACTTATTGTATTTTTTTTTTACAGTTGTAAATTTCAATAAATATATTTAAAAAAATATCACGCATAGATTGTCCAGCTATCATAAGGTAAACCAAAAAATATATTAATGAAAGAATTTACCAACATAATAATGACATTAAAAACATGGAAAAAGGTCCAAAGAAAACAGCATTGGTCAAACATGTTTTTTAAAAATAAACATAATTTTGATTTTGAAAAAGTTAAATAAATACAAGAGGAAGATAATAATTTTAAAAGCAATATATATTTCTGAAAACATTAATTGCACAGTAAATTTTAAATTAGATTAAAAAACCTTACTGTCTATTATTCTTAAATTGTGAACAAAATTAATATGCAGCGAATTGGTAATTTTTCATAAAAAATATATAAATAAAAAGTTGAATTAAAAAACTTAAAATTTAAAAAATGAGATTAATGTTGGTTTAATTTTTTTTATCACTACAATGTATATATAGAGGAAAATAAATTTTCAAATTATGGTATTTTAAAAATAAAAAATAGAAATTTATTTATTAAGTTAATACAAATAAAAGATAAAGATATATTAAGCACTAAAACGTGTTGATAACAGAGTCCTAACCTGTAAATGGAAGGTTTTGATAAGAGTGTAGTATTGTGATTTGGGTTATATAAGAAAATTGTTAGAAATTAAAATTATGCAATAATAATATAAATAATTCTAAGTAGATATCTATTTTTATGAACTGACATTAATTGATAAATATATTTGTTTTCAGAGATAATTGACTTGGGTAATTGGCCTGGAGTAGAGAGAAAACATTTTTATGTAAGTTGGACAAATATATTCTAAGGGTACCTAAGTAGATATATAGTTGTATATGTTGAGTGAATTGTAAATAAATAATATAAATATTTTAGGTATCTCCTTGATAGTAACTAGAGGGCCGAAACCTCAGAGAAAAAAACAGTTGAAAAATAGTTATAAATAAAAACATATATTTGTGTTTTTATTTTTTTTTAAGTGCCTTACAATAAAAGTTAATTTCAAAAAATTAAATTAAATTTTTGAAAAGAAGAATTATAGATCACTCAAGGCTGATTTACGCTTACGTAAACGTACCATATACTTACTTAAATCAAGTATGTTATCTAACTGAATTTCATGAAAGTTGTAGTAAGATATTTTTAAGAGCTCACTTTAATCTTATTAAAAATATAAGTATATGTGTTTTTCATTATTAGCAGATAAAATCACAAATGATATCTAACATACTGAGGGTAACCTAATATACCATGGTCCAAAGTTGGGAAGTAGTTGATCACTTGTTGGAGTTTGAGTAAAAAGTGTTTGAGTACTGAGTACTAAGTGTAATTGATTACACACCTACTCTGCAATTATGATTACTTTTGTAATCGATTATATCGAACACAAAATCATTTTGTAATTACATCGAGCTCAAAAATGATGTATAATCTTCTTATTAATTACTATTTTTAATTAAATACTAAGTAATTGCAAATTTTGAGTAATCTGGTATAAATACTTTTCGTATTCAAAAACAATGTACTTAAAAAGTTTGGATAAAAAAGTATAAGAATATTAACTGGATTTAGTGAATGACAACAATTTCTTCCTTATTACAATATAATAATTTATTTCATACTATACAGCAACGTTTCGGGAGATTTCCCCCATCTTCAGGCTGCTAAAAAATAAATTCAACAAAACCATAACCATGCGCTTGTAACAACATTACTATATCATTTACACTCAAAGACTATTTATAAATTATTTACCTGATAACAAAAAACATATTGGACATACAGGTTGCTATCACATTGGAAGATAACCTTCAGAAAGGTAATTGTTCTCCTGCAATGTAGGACTATTAGAAAGTTTTTTACTCATTAATGACAATAATATTATAATATATTAGCAAATAAGACTAATAGGAGAAAATTATATGTTAAATATAAGTTTTTTGTTATCAGGTAAATAATTTATAAATAGTCTTTGAGTGTAAATGATACAGTAATGTTGTTACAAGCGCATGGTTATGGTTTTGTTGAATTTATTTTTTAGCAGCCTGAAGATGGGGGAAATCTCCCGAAACGTTGCTGTATAGTATGAACGTTGCTGTATAATAAATTATTATATTGTAATAAGGAAGAAATTGTTGTCATTCACTAAATCCAGTTAATACCTTAAGAATCTTCCAGTCAAAGGATTATTAAATTTAGTATAAGAATACTGAGTCAAGAGTGAAATCAAGCAGTTATTTTCTTTAATAAAAATATCTAAAAATTATTGTATTCAAAATATTATAGATGTACTTAAAGTAATAAATGATGAGTCCGATTATTTTATTTTTACTCAACATTTTTTTGTATATTGATTACAAATGCTACGTATTCAAACTGCTTTGAATATGAATTCCTGTACTAATACTTCAATTTTTCCTGAGTACAGATTACTTTATTTGTACAAATCTTGAAATGTTTTGAGTATCATACTCAAACATTTTGAGTACAAGTAAAATAATCGTGCTTCGCTAAGCAGTGCTCATGAACGGTTTGCCCGACCTTATCCAGGTCCATGAGAGCTTATTACTAAATTAATAGTTATCTAATAATTTAAATAATGTAGTTATAAAACAAATTTAAACTATAAGTGTATAGAGGACATGATTTCAAAATGGAAATTGAAAAAATGACAAATATGGGGATACAAAGGTGCATGAGTACGAGATAATAATCCCGAAAAAAGCAAAATATAGAATACTTTATATTCTATTTAGAAGTTTTTTCACCTCAACAATTTTAAAAAATAAATAAAATTTTTTATAAGTGAACTATTACACTATAAATTTGATATTCATTTTGAGTAGTCAAAAAGCTAGAACAAACATTTCTTTTTTCGAAAAATAAAGTTACCACGAGCTTTACAGTAGAATAAATGTTATGAAATTATATTTGAAAGTTAAATGAAAAGATAAAAGAAAAAATTACTTAAACATGACTAATAATAAACTTTTGATTAAATTGTCCAATATAATGAAATTATAACAATTATGAGAAAAAAAAAATTGAAAATCAATTGTGAATTTAAAAAAATATATAAGCGTAATAGAATTCTAACCACTTACATTTATTTTCTGTAAAAATATTTTTTCTCCAACTTGCAATAAATAATTTTTTGTGAATACAACTCATATTTTTCATTCTAGAAGATGACTGAATTTTTATCTACTGATTTTTTTTTTTCGTGTTGCTTATAGTACCTGATAGATCTGGAATCACATATTATTTAATCCGATATTTTGTACAATAATAATAAATTATATGATGAAGTCTTTTAATCATAAACGCAGGCCTTAAATGTTAATATCAAAGTATGGTACGAAGGAACCGCTCAAACCAGAAGACGCTCACTAGTTTTCTTTTTACGGGATGATTTGAATCTGAATTATAGACAACAAAGCAGTAGGGTCGTTTTTTTTTTTTTTTTTTTTTTTTCCTTTGTGAAACAAAATTGAATTATATTCAGACACCTTTGAGTACAAAGACTGAGATTATAATATATACCAATGCTACAGAAATCTTACCTTGGTCTTGCGCTGACTTGGCAACTCAGATGGGCTGCTGGTAGGTTGACGGTTCTCCGGATATGATGGAAATTCCTGTAATTTCGGATAAAAAAAAAGTATTAGTCGAGTAGAATATCAAAAAATATAGAAAAAAAAAAAAAAAATAAGTGTACCAACTCAATAATAAAATTTTATTTAAGTAAGAAGTGTGCCTATATTAAGTTGTATTTTTTTTTTTCTTCTACAAATAATATTATTTCATTACTGCTTAAATACTCGTAGGTATATAAAATATTGAAGAAAAAAATATATTGACAGTATGTACAATAAATTAAAGCTTGAATACATAAAATATTTTTGTTTAAAAATATTTAATATATCTAAAACCCAAAATTTTTAATAAATAATCATAGAAGAATAATATAACATAAATATTGTGAAGTTATTTATTAATAAAAAAAACAATATATTGGTAAGGCAACTCCCAGGACCCGGGTTCGAATCCGGCTGTAGCAGATAATTATTTTCTGTTTCACTGTAGCCGTGAGTTAGCCCTGTGAGCTCGGGAGCCCTCCGGTCTCATAAAGTGATTGCCCTTAATTAGGCAAAGATCTTGTGGTTCAACGTGTTTCTGACCAAATCACCTCCTTGCACAACCGTTGGTCTAGTAACAGTACTTCCTTACAAAGTATTGCACCTCTGACCCTTTATGGATTGTAGCGGTAGAGATTTAATGATATAATATTCATATTATACATTTAAGTATAATACAGGAGAAAATATTCGTTCATTCTTTGGTTCATTATTTAAAATAAACGTTAGTAATCGAACAAGAAAATCAATTAATTCTCCCGAAACATAATCTAAAATAAGAAAACCAGACATGGTCTTACGAGTTTTGATGGATTACGAGCAAAGTCCGATTTTCAAATTCGAATTCCTTTATAAATACAAGAATTAACCTTATTTAAAACAGCCACGATCACTGAATCGTTTAAATGAAAATTGTGAAAGCGTTACACAAAAACTGAGTTTCAAGTCTTTGAAACACTAGTACATAACGAAACAATTAATGTTTCAACATTTCCGGTAACATTAAGATGAAAAAAAACAAGCAGACAAGAGATAACACATCTCACATCAACACCCAAAAAAGATCGACTAAACAATCAATTCAAGTCAGTCCAACAATACACTCCATTATTGTCATTAATTATTGAGAATATTTCTCCCTAATAAATTGAAAAATAAAATATTTATTATTAATTGTTAATTAATGATTTTTTTTTATTAGAATTTAAAATTGAATTCCGATATTGTTTTATATGATCTCCACTATTTATAGTAGGTAATTAAGAAACAATACTGATTAATTTTTTTATTAGATTCATTTTCAAATTAATGTGTGCTTATTTTTCCAGTAGACATCACAAGTAAAGACATATAATTCGGTATTTACGCCCTGTTGAACTATCAGTATGAAACAACCTAGCTAATATTAAAGTAATTTAATTATACAATCATATAGCAAGTTTAATCAAAATTACAATGCGATAAAGAACTGTAAAATCTATGACATAAAGGGGAAATTCCAGTAAGTCGATTTTAGTGAAAATATACGCCATACCATCTTCGGAAATAAGCATAGTTATTCGGAAACCTTTTAAAAATCCGATTCGAATTTTTTTCTCTATCGCAAAGCTTTCCCTTGGAAAAAATCTTTATTGGAACCTTTTAAATATTTTTAGAGTTCAATAAAATTCAAAATAAGTGATAAACACATTATTTTATATTTCTCTTTGAATTAAGCCCTTTACTTGCCAAGGAGAAGTAACATTTTGATCAGTTTAGCTTCTCAAAAACTTTTGACAGTTCAATTAAAGTCGTATTTAGTTCATTAGCAAAAGTTTCGAAATGAATAATTGAAATAGAATTCGCATCTCATTATTTTTATTTTATTAACAAACGTTGGAATCCGCTAAGATTCGATGAGAAAAGAAAGGTTCATTTTGATCAAACGATAAATGAACCGATTATAAATTCTATCTAGTAGTAAACATTACAAATTACGCAATGTTTAACAGATATTGGGATCGTCTGGTCGATTATCATGAATGCAGATAAAGAATTTCGAATCAATTTATCAGGCAACTCATGCGCATAACTATATACACAAAAGAAGAATTTTATGTGTTATGGCTAACAATTATCAATTTAATAATTTGACTTATAATATTTCTTCATCATACAGTGTGTCACAGTTACACTTACACTTTGATTTATACATTTTTACAGTAGAACCCAATTGGAACAGCTCTGGCTACCAAATAAAATACCGGATATAGCGAAATTTAGGATAAGAAAAAATTTTATTAATCAATATAAAATTTTTGATATCATTGAAATATACTGAAGTATATTTATTAACAATTAAAAATAAATTGTTTGTTATCCGAATATTACTACTCGTTTCCTTTTAATAAACCTATAGACACTTTTATGATCGGTTGTACCATCACAGTTTAAACTAGGAGTAGTGAAATCTGGAATACACTCAATAATTATCCATTACACCAGAAAGGTCAACCATCAAATCTGGCGTTAAACTTTACCGGGCAATGATAGCCGGTTAATCTGAGATTTAGAGCGAATCTAATTTTAAGCAGGTAACCATACTAGGAACCTTCCATAGTTCCAATTGGATTTGTTATCTTACGAATGTGTATTGTATATTCAGTTTTTTCCAAATTCAATAAAATGGATTTTATCGATACGGACGATTTGAGAGAAGACGGAGACTTCAAAGAATAAGATGATCAGGTAATAATGAAAAAAAAAATTATTCTGCCCTGAACAAAATTTCCAGAATGTAAGGGCTATTATTATCTAATAAAGTTAAGGTGTCTATCAACTGCCTGCACTCTGTCAGTATGTGTTTACACAGTTAGTGGTACGTTATACTGTTTATTTGATAGTATAGATGTTCCTGACAGTAAGTATTCTTTGGCTAGTCGAGTGTGTCTAATTCGTAGTTTAGTATTATGTCCTTTGTAACTTTGGATTGATGTCTTCCACTACTGTAGAGTACTGTACTCTTAATTTCATTTAATTTGTTTTCAGTAATTATTTTAACTTATGTTAAGTTATACCAAAACCAAGCAAATTTGTCTTCACAAATTCATTGTTGATAATTTAAAATTTAACTCTTATTTAAATCTAGCCAATTACATCTAGCTTCCAAAAGGTTCTTGTCTATGACCAACAGTATTTAATATGTTCACATCCGTCTTCAAAGAATTAGTTGCTCAGAAAATAATGAAAAAAAAAATACTCCACCCTCCATCAAGTCATTTTTTACAGTGGTCGGTTGAAAAATTTTGTAATTCGATTGTAAAAATTGGCTATTGATTCAATTTTAAATTTAATTGGCCATTCCTCCCATGATAAACTTCCCAACCACCCAAACCAACTTGTTTTTAACTTGGCTTCTCCTTCATTACCTAATAATTCTCCTAGGCGTTTGAAAAGAAGAAGGCCTCGAGATCTGTGATTATATCACTTACAGCAAATTTGCTTGATGTGTATATATTTACAGTTGTAAATATCAATAAATAAATTATTTAAAAAAAAATTAATTGGACCCACAATGGACAAATTTTTCTGTAGTAGCGTTCTTCATATTTTCGTATTTATTTGTTAAACGGGGATTATTGTGAGTACATTTCATGATTTCTTAAATACATTTTTTTATTCTTATTTAAAGAAAAAAAAACATTGATTTAAAAAAATCATTTTTCAGTTAGATTTTTTTCGAAAATATTATGTCACTTTTTAATACTTTTTGTTACTTTTTTCTGATATGTGGCTAAAATAAAAATTCAATTTTATCCAATTTATCTAACATTTAATCAACATTATTCATTATTACGAAATTATATTTATGTCTGGTAAAACTTTTCAGTCAAAAATGGATAGAAATCTCAATATAATATGAAATGTTAATGGTTTTTATTAAATCATATAAAATGAGATGTTTTGTAGATTTAATCGTCGACATTTTCATAGCTAGAATGTTTTTATAGATTAACATTAACATTATTCATTATTATGAAATTATATTTATGTCTGGCAAAACTTTTCAGTCAAAAATAGATAGAAATCCCAATATATTATGAAATGTTAAAAGGTTTTTATTAAATCCAATAAAATGAGTAGTTTTATAGATTTAATCGTTGACATTTTCATGGATAGAATGCTTTTATAGATCAAAGAATATTGCAGCATCTTAGAAAATCCATTTTATAGTGAAGATAATCTGAATAGCCCGATGATCGGCCGGTGACATTATAGTGCAATAGGGTTCATAAATATTACATTTTGTACATTAACTACAGTAGGTTCTACCAGGAGTTTCATTTATATAAATCCTTAAATTTTTTTTAATCCGAGTTTTATTTCTGTTTGTAGCTCCCTCGTAAAGCCATTCTATTCCTTACCTATATCTATAATGCTACACTC
>NW_027108239.1:1419183-1421783 GCF_000696795.3 Halyomorpha halys
TTTATATAAAAAATAGGAAATTGATAAAAATAATCGACAAGGTCAGCATCATTGATTATATTCTTCAATTATTTAAATATATGTTTATTAAAGTTTTATTTCATATCGGTGAATAAAATTTTCCTTGAAATCGAGTAAAAAAAGTTTCCACGTCTGTATCTCCTTTTTTTTAGTAAACTAGAACAATATAAATTTTTTTTGGAAGATTATTGATCGACCGTGTGTAAAGATGAAAGGAATATGGTCCGGATGCGGTCAAAAAAACTCAAATAGTAGAATTATACTATTTTAATGAACCCAAATAAAATAGTATAATTCTACTATTTGAGTTTTTTTGACCGCACCCGGACCATATTCCTTTCATAAATTTTTTTTTCATTTATTTATTGCTATGTACTATACATTTAGTCAATTTGGTCTAAGTTAATATGGAGTGTTACAGGTGTATAAAGAAACTACCGACTGGTAGCATTCTAATGAAGTTTTACATTAGCAGGTCACGTGACCATCTTTTTTTCGGGCGCCTTAGAGGATTGTCAGGAATGGAAGAGGAAGTAAGGTTAGAAACTAGTATAAAAAATTATATCTGGTTCGGGCGAGATGAGGTTATATATGGAACATTAAAGTCTTTATGTATGATTTTATTTGTGACAAAGTAAGGAGCATTGAGGATTTTGGATTGTAAGGATTGGATACGAGAGGAATTCGAAGGTTTAGTGGAGCCCCAAAACTCCAAATGTCCAGATTGGCCTTATACTTTCAGTCATGTTGATCAGACTTTTGTAACGAATTAGAAGTTTAGACCGTTTCTCCAGTAAGTGCTGTAATACTCGAAATCGACGTGCAGTTTCTTGTCTTTTCAGTCTTGTGTGAGGATTCCAGGTTAGTCGTTGGTCCAGATGTAGTCCAAGGTAGCGGATCTGTTCGACAGGGGGTGTAAGACCAACATTATTAAAGGAGACTGTGAGGGAGTTGGTAGGTTTACGACGAAGGGTAAAGGTGGTTTGATGGGATTTACAACAATACAAATAAAATTGAATCTGACTAATACTAACGAGGATACAGCAAATAACTCTTGAACTGGGCACATCAGCTAAAGCATTAAATAGTAAATAAGAAAATACTATTATTGTGTGCTTTTGTATCAATTATTACAGAAAATAAAACAATGAGAGGCGAAAAAAATTGGTGAAGTACGTGCATCACACAACTTTTACTTACCTACCTCCTACTCTTGTAATTTTTTTTAAATTATTTTTTTAAAATGATATAAGTCAATCCACAGCAATGGTGATGTGTGCCTATGCACAATGACTGAGCTTCAACATCAAACATTCATGGATACATTCTTAATACCATTATATAAAGATGCGTATGCATAATCATATAAAATAATAATTTTGTTACTGTAAATAAATTTTTATAATCGTTATTTTAAAAAAATGCCTTTTGTAAAATCAATTCATCGCAATGATGATCAATTAATGTTTCCATGGAAACGTGAAAACAATTATTTATTTATGCACTTTTAATCACTCTCACTTGTCGATTTTTTAATAAATAAGAGTTCTCCTCAAAATAATTTTTTTAAGTTTAATAAAAACCCTACCTCATGATTTCGAGATCATTTTATTGTATGGATATATATGACTAGATTAATAGGATAAAATAATTATATAAATAAAAAAATGAAGGGATATCGCTCTTGAGAACAATTTTTTTTTTTGTTATTAATATTTCTTCCCTATTTTTGGTCGAGGTAGTTCTCTACTTCCCATTACTTTAATAATACAGAAACTTTATACATAGTCAGTCACTCCCTTCCCCAGTCTTCTGTGATAGCATCAAGACAAGTTACATTATCGTCAACTCCCTACTACCCGCTCTAACTAGTGACATATCAGTGGAACAAGGTTTCCATCAGTAGATTTACAAGGAACTAGGCCTTGTCTTAACTTTCTTACTATTAACTAAGTCCCAATAGAAATTCCAAGGAGACATCTCAGCCTTAACCACTCCTAGACTCGAACAGTACATTAGATTTCTTCATCGACCAGAACTTCCCACACGACTTCTTCAGCCGTATACTATCCAATGTACAAAGGAGAATTTGTGGAACTTGTTAATTCTATTTACAAGAGAATGCCTGAAACGGGATGCCTTAAAAGGAATGTAGCAAGAGCTGAACATCGGTCCTTAAAACCTCACAAGAACTAAAACATCTACGTTTCCCTTTTCTAGATAATTAATATAAATCTAATTTTGCTTACATACACACATGCAAAGTCGAACGCAAAATATCTTGACGGAAGGTAAAAGAAAAGTCATTTTTTCATAACACTGCCAACGAATATACTGGCATAAAATTCACATATTTAAATTTTTCTATCGATATTGTATTGATTATTTTTCTCCACAAAACTTATTATAAATATATAATAAGAAACGACTCCATACTGCCAGTATTGCAACAACAATCTAACAATAAGCCATGTTTTCCAACGATGCCCATATTTCACACCACACCTCAATAGCTTAGGACTAAACCAAGATATCTCAAAAACCCTTGGAGACGATGATAAGGCAATAGAATTGGTGTT
>NW_027108239.1:1422203-1427285 GCF_000696795.3 Halyomorpha halys
TAATAAAAGTGTGAATTGAGAAGTAAATATGTTAAAAAATAAATTAAAAAAATTAATAAATGTTAATTAAATTATATTGAAAATGTAAATTAATGTTTTAAGAAAAATTATGTTATATGATAAGGTGATAACAGAGTCCTAACCTGTTGAAGGTAGTTTCTGTTTTAAGGTTTGCAAATGTAAATGAAAGAAAGAAGAGAAGTGGTTAGTACGAGTTTTAAATTTAAGAAAGAATTATATAGAAGAAGTAATGTAAGTAAAAGGAATCTATTTTTAAAAAAACAAAAAATAATGTTATTATGATATTATTTTAATGATTAATTTATTTAGAGATGGGACAAAGGCAATTAGCCGGCATTTTTAAGAATTTTAAAAGAGAATATTACAACAAAATAAAGGTAGGACCAAAGAAATCAGTATGTAAGTGAAGGAAATAATGAAATTGTTATAAAAATAATTTTTAAAAAACTTTTTGTAGGGGTCCTTGAAAATGACCTGAGGGTCGAAACGTTGGAAGGTTTTGAAAAGAATAAAGTTGAGAAAAAAGGATCAAATTTGTTTTTAAATAAACTAAACCACTCTCAAACAAGAATATATTAATAAAAATTAATGTAAGATATTGCTTTTTAAAAACTTTTATCTCAGGAACATGTGACTTTCTCACTAAAATTTATAATATAAAGATATATGTGCTGTAAAACATTATATGATGTTGAAAAATATAACTATCTAGGTGTTACTGTGGATAATAGTTATTCTTGGGAACCCCACATAGTAAATGATTTAAACCACCCCATAACAATATATTAGGTAAACGTACTTCAAACTACACGGTACCATGTCTGTTCAATCGCTTACCAGAAGAACTAATAAATAAATCGGCCACAAAGATAATAAAAAAGAAATATTTGATAGGGTACTATCTTACTTCTATGATTCCCAATAACTGATTTTGATTCAGAAAATGACTATATCTGCCTATATTTTTTCTTAACGCCACATAATCATCCAATATATTATGATTAAAATTAGCTATATATATGTGTGTGTGTGTGTTTAGTTATAGATATAATTTATATTAGATATTATATATATTATAGATATTACTAGATCCTTATTTTTATCGTATTCTTGTATCATCTTGTTTTATTCTCATTATTATATTAATTTACTAATTGTAAATTTGCAGCATTATTATTCACTTTAAAAGTGTCCTTTCAGTTATTTTTATTATTATTTTTTTTTATTATTATTATATCATTTTTTAATTTTTTTTTACTTTATTTTCATTTTAGTATTTGTTAATACTAACCAACGTAATACATTTACGCTACTTTAAATGGTGTTATGTTAATTATTTTAATGTTGTAGGTAGTTTTAAAGATATGGAACTTAGAATCAAACATTAATTTCTGTGACGTTTTAAAACTGTCATTATCAATTTGACAAGTAACTATGAATAGTTTTCTTTAATGTAATAAAAAATTGGTTTGAAACAACTTCATATTTATGCCCAGACTTTTGGAAAAAATTTACTGTGGACTCACAGAGGCCTTGTCCAGCTTGTGATGAAGCATGATTATGTTAGATATGCAGTATTTTTTTTTTATTGTAAGAAATATAAATACCACGCAATATAAAGTAATTATTTTTCATAGTCTTTCGACTTCCTCGGTACTTGTGTTTTTTCAAAAATCACAAAAATAGCTAGACCACTCCAATCTACACAATACTTTGGATCGCATGTGGGATATTAAGTGAAAGTTGTGTGATGCGCAGAACGAACCAGATTTTTCCTCTTAATTTTTTTTATTTAAAAAACAAAAACAATTAAACATGTTTTTATGGGATAAAAGTGGTGATTTAGAATTGGCTTAGATATGGGTAAAAAACAGTAAAAGTAATTGATGGAGGTGGAATGAGGTGCTGGAAATTCTTATCATATCAGGAAATTTTCCTGACCTCAGAGTTTTGCTGTGCTGGAAGTTCTTATCATATCATGAAATTTTCCCGAGCTCAGAGTTTTGCTGTACTGGAAGTTCATATCATATCAGGAAATTTTCCTGACCTCAGAGATTTCATATCATATCAGGAAATTTTCCTGACCTCAGAGATTTGCTGTGCTGGAAGTTCTTATCATATCAGGAAATTTTCCTGACCTCAGAGATTTGCTGTGCTGGAAGTTCTTATCATATCAGGAAATTTTCCTGACATCAGAGATTTGCTGTGCTGGAAGTTCTTATCATATCAAGAAATTTTCCTGAGCTCAGAGATTTTACACTACAAAATACTTGTAGGTATGGTCCAAAAGATGTGTGCCAGTAACATTCAACACGAGGCTGATAAAAAATAAATATCCTTTACGAATTTGCACTTAAAGAATTTATTAATCGTGTATACAACCAGAGTTAACGGTACACTGAAAATCGTTCCGTACAGAAATTAATTTGAAACCTCAGATAAAGGATAGTTCATTATTTGTGAATTATTTTCCACTTCATTTAGTTTTTCATATATATTTATTGTAATATTGTTACTATCGTGATTTTGTTTCACTACAAAAAAAAAAAAGCAATATCATTGACAGCAAATTGATTTGCTGAAATGTTATAGTAACTTTTTTTTATCACCCCCTTCCTGGTCAATTCTAACATACGGGGGATTATCTAGAGGTGACCAAGCTATTCTAACCATGATGGGGGTCGAGTTATTCAAAAAAGTCCAACCCCTGGCCAGATTGGAACCGGCGCCACCCGCAGTTCTTCTTTCAGGTTTATAAGACCTGCGTCTCAACCATCTGAGCTACGGACGACCCTTGTTAACAATAACTTGGAGTTATTACGATATCGATTAGTTAGTAGTTTCGACGTAAAGAATTTAAATTTAAAAGAGGAGACTAATTTTTAAAACAAGTTCCTAAACTAAATAAAAATAATTATAATGAAGGTAGGGTAGGGTACGAGAGAGAGGAGGTACATTTGACGCATACCCCAATGGAGGGAACCCTTGGTTGTCGCGCCCTTGTTGTGGAATGTTTGCACCATTTACCAGTTGCTTAGAGCAATAAATATTATTTGTTTTACTTTTTAAATTTTGCTTAAATAACACTTTCTTTATTCACATTTATTTTATTGAGGGTACTGCGTTTTTCAAATTATAAATTCAATCCATTTCAAGTTATATTGACCCTGGACTTAGCTTTATTAACTTAAATAAGATAAAAAATGAAATATTTTGATATTTCCTACATTCCTGTACTATAGAATTAAAAAATTGCTACAGCACACTTTGTTCCAGGTACAGAGCAGAGACAATTTTATTCTGTTTTGAAATCAATAATAATTTCAGAATATTTAATAACAGTACCAACAAGTATTCTAATATTTCATTCCTGTATTTTATGAATAGCTTTAATCATGAACAGCTTCGTCTTTCAAAAACAGGATAATAAATTTTTATTAAATATCTTCCTTTATTTTAATAACGAACTCCTTTGAGCAACGAGTAAAATTTATTAAATAACAAAGATTTGAGAGTAAAGCATTTTTAATCAACGAATTTTCTGTTTAAAAAAATAAGAAAAATGTATATGATTATCCAACTATAATCCGGTATTATATGTCTATTATGAACATCATAAATTTGAAAAACTACCAAAAATCTACAAAAGATCACGGAAGGTAATGAATCATATTAATTAATTAATTTGCTCTAATTGTTACTTGAGTTAAATCAATTCAATCAAGGTGATTCATGAATAAATTTATCTTATATAGTTTGTTATAATAAAATAATATTATATTATTCAAAACAGGAAATATTTAATGAAACATGAATTCACAAATAATAATACATGTCTTTAATGTTTTACGTATCTAATTATTAAAAAAACTAAATGATTATATTTAATATACTTTGTTTAATCAATGTCAGTAAATTTTCTTCTTTTTTTTTCAAACTCCTTTAAATTTGCTTTAGTTTACAATTTTTTTTCTCACTTAGCACTTTACATAAAAGGCAAATTAGCAATGAACAATTAGGGAAATAAAATTTCGTATTTTCTTAAATAAAATGAATTGAACTAATAACTGGTTCTTAAAATAATAAAATTTCTGTTTATGGGTATATAAAGGTCCATTAGTAATAAAAAAAAAAAACCATTCCGGTTTGTAGCGTTGAGTAAAATTGAGTTATTGGTATACGGTTATTGGTAATAGGATCATAATAGAAAATAATTTTGAAAATCGTCCCCTAAACGCAAGAATACGAAGTTTATACGAAATTTATTCTTTGAAAATTTTTAAAAAACAAATATTATTCTCGTAAATTTTCAGGTGGTACATGTTTTTTCTGTTTTAAATTAAAGAAATTTCGATTTGATACTCTGCCGTTCCTATCTAGACTTTAAGGTTTATATAAACCATTCTAAAAGGGTCAATTAGTTAAAAAATTATATTTTTTAATATAAAAAAAAATTACATATTTAAACATAATTCATTATAGTTGTTAATATATATTTTTATATATTATATTTTTAGGAAAGACATATTTAACATGTAAAATAATAAAATAAATTAAATTTCCTTATAGGTATAATTATCATCAAGTATAATTTATAATCATATAAATTAACGTTAAACTTTTTTTTTATTAATATTCATAACATTTTTATTTAAATCTTCTTATCAAACTTAATTTATCTAAATTGACTAAATGATATTTATTTTAAGTAAAATAAGAAAAGAAAAAAAAAGTGAAAACTAAAATTAAAATCGTCGCATTTTAAAAAAATTCAATAACAATTACAAAAGTCTCTAAGTATAACCAGATTTAAACTTAAATGATCCATTTTCCCATGAAAGAAAAGAACCTTGCCACCAACTTGTTAAGTTGAATTGTTTAAACTATGTCTTATGATCACGTTGTTACAACAATAATTTTTTTTTGTTATAAATAAAATTTAATATTTAACTGTTCAGTTGAAGAAAACTTCCAATTAGAATATAAACAATCTATAATGCACCACTAGTGAAAGACATTAATTTAAATAATGTGGTTGTATATAAACTATATATATATATA
>NW_027108239.1:1427368-1457888 GCF_000696795.3 Halyomorpha halys
TATATATAAAAATTGTTGATAAGAATAACTTATTTCTACAATTTTATGATAGAATATCACATGAATATGGGATAATATTCCAAACCGTTGTAAAAAAAAAAGAAAAATCTTAAAAGAAAATCTAGAATAAAATTTTATTTCAAATACTCGATATTTGTGAAAAACAATTCAAAAAGATCAATATAAGCTTCACAACTATGAAATTTGTCAAGACACGAATCTGCTATGATTAATGAATACTATGCGAGAAGGATTTATTATAAAGTTTGTATTATACAACAATATATAATTATTGTTTTTATTATTAAAAAAAAAAAGTAGAAACCACTAATCCGAAACCACCTAGACTTCGATCATTTGTGTTTATTTTATTTATTTTTTTATTTAAGGTACAGTAGGTTTTCCGTTTATCCGTCGAGAGCCAGGTGAGGGTCACTTAAGTTCGGGGTTTATAAACTTATAAAACTTTCAACATTAATTTAACTCAAATATTATGAAAACATTAAAATGCAAAAGAAAACTATTTTCAGATGGTGTGGTATATTAATATATGATAAAATTAAATTTATTAGACCATTTAATAATAAATCATTAGATAGGGGGATTTAACAGGGCTAAATTTAAATTTACAAACGATCATTAACTTTTAAAAAGTAATTAAAAGACAATTATTTTCTTTTGTTCCTCCGTATTCGTCAGCTCTTTATTCACTAGTTTTCTTTTTACCACCGGTTGATCTTGAGGGCCGTTTAAGCGAGGTTCTGCTGTACTTGATTATTCACAAAATTCTCCATGCCTATATGTATATAAAGTGGATTGTATGTTACAAGTTATTAAATTTTTAACGACATATACGCAAATCGTATATATTATTAAATTTTTAATAACATACACGCAAATCGTATTTAAATGTATGTATGTAATGATCGATAGGAGTGACTGATTTGTTTGTAGGGAAATCGATATTAATAGCATATCTTAATAGCATATTAGTTCTTGTTTAAAATTTTTCGTATATTCCATTTAGTTTATACATGGAGTTTAAAATAACATTCAGTTTATTATTATTTTCTCAGAATGTTTGTTTTAATGCTATTTAAGAAAACAAGAATTCGAATTATTTGACGATCGTATATAGTTAAGCGGAAACGAAATGTATGTATGAATATAAAACATTAAGTAGTAAATGAGGATATTTTCGATAAATAGAACATGGAATAACTTATAGATTAAAAAAAAGAAATATTTTGGAAAAATATATTAAGAGATATTAATAAATATCATTAATAACAAGTTTTTTTTTTTATCCTACCTTATCCGTAAAAGCTCAAGCCACATTAGAAACGGGGCTTTATTTTACTTAATAATAATTTTCAGCAGAAGTAGGTTGCTTGAAATGTCAAGTCCTTATAAACTTACTTCTGGCGCAGAAGATCTGGATGAACAGTGGATGGGTTGACAGAGGTCTTCGAAGTGCACCAATCACTGGATGCAGCGGGATTTTATCCCCTCCAGATCCAGGTGTTGCGCAGTAGACCCCTTCGTGCCCTCCAATCAAAGCCCTTCCCGGAATATTCGATTTTGTTAAATTCCAGTTAATCCAGCTTTGGATCCATAATAACAAGGCTTCACGTTCAGAGTTGGCGAACCTTTATGGACTTATAATAACATAAAGTTAAAACCACATGAAATATTGACGAAAATCGAAATATTCATTTAAATAATTTATTACACAAAATATTATAAACTCTTTTTAGAAACAACCCGAAAAACTAACTCTTTCCCCGTTCATATTTTCGTACCATAAAATTTGCTCAAATGAAGCACAGAGAAAAAAACTTCATTATACACTGAGAACTTCGGTGAAGTAATCAAGCGAATAACTAAAAAAAAAATTACTTTTGCCACACTTAACACGGAAAAGCATTTCGGGTGCTCTTAAAACTCTTAATAATTAGCTTGTTAATTTAATAAAGTAACAGATTAAGTCCCTTTTTTTCTATAATAAAACCTAAATCTAATAATAACCTTAAGGTTTTTTAATTCCTAATTATCCTCTGAGAAAGGAAGAAACATGCGAAAAAATAACATACCAAGCTGCGTTTGGCTAATGCTGTTGAGGAAGATCTCGAGTCTGTCTCAATACTCAATGTAATCTTTAATATGAATCCTAATGTTTAAATTGTATTAATAAAGTAGTTGGAGCACAAATTAATTTATTTATTATAACCTAAAAAATTCACAGCAATGAAAAGTTTTAGACGTAAATATCTTCTAAAGAAATCGTTAACGGACATACCTTTATAGATAATTTTGTTTTTAAATCCTTAATTTATATTTTCAGTTCGGACACTAAACCCAGAAATATCCTGCACACTTCGCACATATTCGTCCGCATGACGAAAATTTGTCATTTGTATATTATAGAAAATAATTGATTTTTGTTCTTTAAATTATAAATAAATTAATTTTTAATTTTTACCAAACAGAGATAATTCTAATAAAGAACTGATTTCATCTTCAGCTGCATCCCATAAAGAATAACATTATAAAAAAAAATTATCTAAAATTTAAGCCCTTGGGTGTTCAGATATTTATTTCTGTTGTATTATTGTTAATTTGCCGACGAAATTAACAAAATAATAAATAAATAATAAAATATGACTAAAATTGACAATGAAAAAAAATATGTGCAGACATATAATATTCGCTAAAGAAATATTAGTTATATATAAAATTAAAATTTATAAAATTAACTTCATCTAATAAGAAAGAGAATAATAACTTGGTGTTTTCATGAATTCATTTCGGCTTTTTTTTTTGTGGATTTAATTTTTTTTTAATTCAGGAAACAAAAAAAAATATAAATTCATAAATAAAGAAAAACATTTATTATATCATTTTCTAAAATTTCACTTAAAAATATATCATTTTTAATAAGTTACGTGATTTTTATATAGAACATATCATTTCTACAAATAGTGTCAAAAAATTTCGGAATTTTGTGAATAACGGTGCAAAAAACATCTGAGGGATATATGTTAGTACTGGAAATGCGGTCTAGATTCGGTAATTTGATAAAGTTACGATTTTTTTTCTTTGTATTTTCGCCGATATATCGTAAACGGTTGATCTTAGCGAAAACGATAATAGTAACAAAATAAATAACATAGGATTATGTTATATTATCTAATGGACGAGTACCACATCTTAATATTTGGTCATGTGGTAGGGTCGCAAACCAAATGTTCTGGTTGCATATGAACTTCATAGAGGGCAACAGCAATTGAAGCATAAGGAACTTTCAATTAATCTAAACACTAGATTAATTGCAAAGATTTTTATTTAGACTTTAGTCCTGGAGGATGATCAGGTTGGTCGAAACGAAGGACATCTAATGTATTACTATGGAGTGTTGAGACATAATTCGCCACATTTTATTTTATTCAAATACTCTATATGCAATAATAATGTGTAAAGCCAAAGATTTTATAATAATAATTAACTAATATTTTATGCAGTAGATGATAATGGGAAATATCGAAAACGCGCAAATACACTAAATTTAGAAATAAATATTTTGTTTTTTTATGGATTTCTTGGCTATATTTATGTTTTACTTTTTGATCTATAAATGGAATATGAATTAAACCTAAATTTAATCTTTACATATATTGTTATCGTAGATAAAAATTAATATCACTCTAAAACAAGAAGGAATAGATTAATTAATTCATAGGAATCAGAAAAAAAAAAAATCTACCTTCAAAACAGCAAACAATCTTATGATATTTTTGTTAAATTATAAAAAAAAAAACTTATTACAAACCATGATTTTTTTTATTAATTTATTAAACTTGTATTTTAATTTTATTCTCTTGATTTATTGGCTAGGTATTTGTTATAACGTTTTTTTTTTTGTTTTTTTTACCTTCCTTATTATTAAACACAGAAGATAAAAATTCTTGTAAATAAAAAAAATAAATGACATAATAAAACAACAGGAAAATGTAGAAAGCAATTTTAAGCTGAAAAACCTCAGCAATCAATGAGTATTTAGATGATTCATTAATGGAATATTTTATTAGGTTGTTAATCTGAGAGCGGTTTGCTCAACTGATTCTGAGCTTAAAAATTCGTAAACATTTCGACTAAACAATCAAGCTTAGCGGTATCTTCCATTATTAAAAATTAAGCAGAGAGATGGAATCTACTGAGTAAATAATACTTCTCAATTACTTAAGCATAAAAATTAAAACATGGAGATTTAAGATTTAAAAAGAAAAAATTCACATAAATATATGAAACTAGTAAACACTATTTTTTTTTTTTTATTTCATTAACTTGAGTTATAAAACTAAATTAATTAGGATTTATTTAATGATTATTACAGCATATTTATATATAATAATATTACAGTGTCATTATTTTGTGTCTACAAATCACGTCATTATTTTTTTTAATAAGATAATAAATGCACCAGAGTATTAATGTATTAAGTATATATCTTAAATCAATTATCTCTAATATTTGAGTATATACGTGCAGGCAGATTAATCCGGCATTTTTATATCATCGGAATCAGGTTTTAACTTTTTTGTAAAATAAAAAGTTGCATTATAAAAATAGATTAAGTCTTCGGGAGACCATCCTGGGACACATCTGGAATTTATAAAATAGGTATGCTGCTGCACATTAAGTCGGGGAATAAATCTAGAGATCCAGCATGGGTACTAACCATATCACCTCCTTTTATGACCGTCGGTCGTAAAATATTATGTACTTATCAACAATTTAGTCCAAGAACCATTTGCGAATAGTAATGGTGAGAGTTCTATTTATTATAAAAGTATCATGATTCGATTTAAAATGTTGAAACACGTACTTTTATTTTGCAATTATTAATTTTCCTTTTAGTGAATCGCCAAATTATGCGGATAATTCAAATGATGGGACATTCAAAATTGATTAAGAATTTAGTAGTCACCTCCCCTGAGATCTACTAAATTTGTGCTGAATACATCTTTTAAATATACCTCATTTTTAAATAAATGAGTCCAATATTTTGTTTATAAAGCTACAATTTTATTCCTTGAGTACACCTGTGTTCCAACTGCAAGTACCAAAAATTTCCTTTTATTTGTTTATATAAAAAAATTAACTTGTTTTCGAACCATTTTGAACAACATTAATTCCGAGATTGAAATTTGTACTTGTTCGTTTGAAAGATAATTACTTCGGTTGAACTAATGAACAAAAAATAAATGAAATTTACATAATAGTCAAGCTGAAATTTGTTCTCTATAACCTGACACCCTTAAACAACCATAAACTAACGCTACTCTCGTTCAAAGAAATTTTTTTTTTTTTTAATAATTTATTTATTGTTATTTACAACTGTATACACATATATACAACAAGTAAATTTTCTGTAGGTGACATAATGACATGATAAAAACATGTGGAGAATCTACCCACTGATAAAACTCCAATAACATTTCTAGAGGAGAAGATCTCGAGGCCATCTTCTTTTCAGACGCCTAGGAGGATTATTAGGTAATGAAGGAGAAGCCATGTTAGAAACAAGTGTATTTGGGTGGTTGAGAATTTATTATGGAAGGAACGGTCAAAGAAAAATTAAAGCCAAAAAAGTCACGCCCACGAAAGGAAGGTTTACGTTGAGGTCAATAGCAATGCCCGCCATGATAATCTAAACTGAAACAGAAGGCGGCCAGTGATTGGCTCGTTCTCTCCCCCTACTCCTCTGCCACGCTCCAGAAGGCACTTAAGGCCCGCCTTTTTGGCATCACTTTTTGTGCCAGCTTACCCCTCCATTTACACCTTTCATCAATTTATTAATACATATTGTCCGTAATTTTTCTTTTTCCGATTAAGAATACATTTTGCGATACCTTTAAAGGAAATTTTTTTCTTATTCTGAGATCCTAAATTTATTTTTTCAGTGTGGAGACTGATCCCTGAAACTCTCTATATAACCACATTATATGATATGAGAAAAAAATTGTTAATAATTATAACTAACCATTAATCGTCTACCTTCTTTATCGAGATTAGTTCATAACGAAACCGTAAGGTTCTGTTTCTTTCTCACGGATTTTAACAAAAAATGTCTATTTTAGAGTCAGTAAAGTAAAAATTTTTTTTTTTTTAATACATTTTTACAAAGCCACTTTTACAGCAAGCGCTCAATCAATCGAAACTTTATTACGTATAAAGAATTCCAGGGATATGAAAAAAAGTTAAACTGGCTTCAAAGGGAGCTCTGAAATGGCTTACATGCAGTCCGTATTTAACATGCTCACTTATTTCGCTACATGTATAAAATAATAGGATCAAAGCGTTTTACTGGAGAGATTAATTGCATCACCCCCCCCTCTACTGGCCCAAAGCAAGTTGTATAAACTTTCATATTTTAGCCTTTGAGAGCAGTTTAATTATATTGGGGCAGCTTGCGTTATTGGATTTTCCAGATGCACTCGGTCCATATCGATTCGGGGCTTGCATACAATGTTAGAAGAGTACTAGTTTAATATTCAAATGAGGTAAAATGTTACAACAAAATATTATTAATTTTTCTCACAGAATTCAGAAAATAGAAAGCATAGTAAAGTAAAATATACCTCAAGGATTCTCAAATACTTTTCACAACTTGAAAATTAAAAGGGAGCACCGATCTACTCACTTCATCTCTCTTTATTTCCACACAGTTTCATTTGAATACAATATGGGCCGTTTGTAGTCGAGGGAGTTGAGAGGTCACCTTAGCAACTTTGCAACAGCAAACACAACTGCAGTAATCTGGCCTGGAGGGGGGCTGAATTTTTTCGTGGCGGTCCCACGAAATGAAAAACTTAACCCTCCCACTCTGGTTAGAATAGGTTGTTCACTTGAAGACAACCCTCCTCCGTCCGTCATAAATGTCCAGATCGGGGCTAAAAAAAAATGGAAATAAGTTAAATCCATTACCTCATTAAATCATTTTTTTGAAGTGCCTTTTATTGGTACATTTACCATGCTCACAATTGGTATCATTGATACCAATGAGGCAAATTCACTAAATAAGACACTCATTGGTAATCTTGAGTAATTTAAAATTACGGAAATACAATTACAAGGTTTCCTCTATAATTCCAAGTAATTGTAATTGTAATTACAACCAGTTTCGGGAAAAACGGAAAGCATCTGTTATGTACAATGACTCCAAACTATGAAAATGATATCCTGTTTATGATTGCGCGGCTGGTGTATAGATTAATTGTCATTGATTATTTATTTTATCGAAGAGTCAAGATTTAAGAGAAATCAATAGATGTTTTGGTCTCCAAGGCACAGTACAGAGACCTTTGTTATCAGGTTACATTAGTCGTAAACAATCTATTACTACAAGGAATTACTAAAAGTAAAACACTTCAGGAGCTGATGAAAATGAAAACTAATGAGACTGCATCAGACACCTCTATAAAAAAAAAATTGATAAACTAACAACAATAGAGATGAGAAATGGATGGTGGTTTTTATTACTCAGGTAATAAGTATCAAAATCAAATTTCCATCACTTCCTTATTTGTACGGGAGCCGGGGTTGAAAAAAATCACCCCAATTTTTTATTACTTTAAAGACAAATATGGACTATAAATAGTCAAAATTTATGAGTCTGCCATGTATAGGTAGGGGGGATAAAAAATTGCGACTGATTCAAAACATTAAAAACAAATTAATTTTTCATTCCGAACCCTATTCCTTTAAAGCTACCAACAACACTAGAAAACTTGAGAGAACATCATTTAAAGTAGAGTACATTTTCTATAATATGAGCCCTAATAGAGCTATTTACACTCAATAGTCCCCTAGATATAACTTTCTAAAAAGCAACATTTCATAAAAAATGCACTGAAAAATCAGTAGTTAGGGAATTTATTTTGAGATATCTATATCTCAAAAAACATAAGACGTAGAAAAGTCTATTAACACTCAAATTAAAGCTAGTGAAATGTATTATAAAGCAGTGTAAAACATTATCTATCTTCATAGGGGTGGAAGGTATTATAATATTTGATAAAATAAATTCACAAAATGATGATTTCTATTTATTAGGACAGACTTTTTTGAAATTATATCTCAGGCAGTATAAAACGTACAGATGTCTGCTAGTACTCAAAATAAAGGTAATTTAACTAACTATAAATTAGTTTAGTATTTTTATGATATTCACATATGAATATAAATTTTATCCAAACTTCTATAAATCAATTTATTTTGACAAATATCATAAAAACTACTACTACAAAAATAAACGTCATATTCTACATTTTAGTATATTAAACGAGATTTAATTTGTATGGTAGACATTTTTACATCGTATGGTTTTTTTGAGATACAGAGTTATCAAAATAAATTCACTAACTACTGATCTTTCAGTGTATATTTTTTCGAAAAGTTGCTTTTTTAAAAAGCTATATCTTGGAAATTATTGAACATAAATTGCTCTATTAGGGCTCATATTTTAGAAACTTTACTCTACTTTAAATGATATTCCCTGAATTTTTCTAGTGTTGTAGGTAGTTTTAAAGATATAGAGCTCCGATTTTAAAATTAATTTTTTTTAACGTTTTGAAACAGCAGCCAGTTTTTATTCCCCCTACCTTTACTTGGACTCATTCATTTTGGTAATTAAACATATTTTTCATTAAAGTAATCAGAAATTGGGATGAAACAATTGCCTTTTTTCTCTTCTGGGCCTCTTTTACTGTATGCTGTATGAAGCGAAAGTGTCCGTATATTCCTTTCTGAAGTGTGGAACTGTTTCTAAACAAGTGGTTCCAAAACGGGTGCCCCAAGCTTATGCCAGGGGTTCCGCAAGCAAGCAATACAAGAGTTATTTGTATCTTTAAATGTAAAAACTAAAATTACGAAGAAGGGAAGCTAAAATTTCTTTTTTCTCTTGGTTAATAAATAAAGTTTATCATTGAAAATAATAAATGTCAAAAATGAAATATTGAAAATATATTTTTAACCACTGTCAATACTGTAGTGTACAAAGTTAATTAACCGTTTGTAACAATTAATTAACGCTTAATTTGCACTGTGTTTCTTCTATATCTATATATCCAACGCCTTCGAGAATAATATGTTTATACCACGACAAGGGTGGCGCGAAATTTGTCTAGCTCGACAAGGGTGCCGCGATCAAAAAAAGTTTGGGAACCGCTGTTCTAGAATAATGGTTGTGTATGAAAAATTGTACCATTGTAAACTTTTAGGAAAATTGTAAACAATATTTTATTTTATTTTATGACCCTCTTCCTGGTAATTTTTAACATATGGGAGAGGGTTATCAACAGTGTACCTCCCTATTCTAATCATGGTGGGGAGGTCAAGTTTTCATTTCGTGGGACCACCAAAGAAATAAAAGTTGACACTCTAGACCGGATTCGAACCGGCGCCACTGCAGTACCAAGATTGCAACTACGACTCAACTCCCTCAGTCCACAATATTTTATATTGCATTATTTATTCCAATTAGTCTAGAAAAATGAATTTCAATGGTAGTTCGGTTTTATTTATCCTAAGTACATCTGAACTACATCCCTTAAGGGTAGGTCTATCTAATTTGAGCAGGATATACTCAATTCTAATAAAACAGAGGGAATGACTCGATTTGAATAATTCCAGTTACAAAGTATGACGCACGTGATTTACAAATTAGATGCATACATCTCGGGAATGTTTAATCGATTCAGCTAGCACAGGGAGTCGGCTACATCGGGCCCTTCTTCATTTCCGAGAAGGGTTTATAAAGGTAATAAGGAAATTCTTGAAATTTGCAACATTTACCTCCATTTTCATTTAAAGAACAGGAACAAGTCCAAAAACGTGGATTTAATATCTCGATGGATCCTCTCCGGTATGAGAATGTTTCATAATGTTAGCCGTCAAGATAAATAAAAAAATTGTATTAGTTAAAAAAATTATATTTTATCATAAAGACATATAGGGGTAAGAACTAAATTTTTTATAAATCTTTATTTTTTCGCCCCATCTTTCACCCCTTAAATAAAAATCAACAATTTTTTCTATAATATATTAAACATTAATTCACTTAATGAGGGACAGAAAATAAAAAGAACAAATATTTTTTAAATAAAAAAATCAATATATGGCTGCGATCCATCGCTGAATCAGGACCCCCCCCCCAAGAGCTTCCTGCATTGTTCTCTATTCTGTGCAGCAGTCATTCCATCATTTTTACATTGTAATATTTTGGTCCTTCAGTGGTCACATTCTCTAGTCTTTTTTTTATGACCCACTTCCTAGTAATTTCCGACATCGGAAGGGAGGGGGAGTTATCTAGAGGTAATAAACCAGATCTAACCATGGTAGGGGATCAAATTTTCATTTCGTGGAACCACCACTGAAATAAAAGCCAAGTCGCTTAACTCTCTCAGCTACTGAAGGCCCTACTCTCTAGTAATCTTAGTTTGTCTCCCTAACTTAAAACTACTAAGGACCTACCTAGCTAGCTTAGCAGAAGTTCACTGTTCCCCATTCTTGCAAGATGCTCCGCCCATCTCAGCCTTCCGACCTTTCAATGTCCGTGTCTTTGAAGCAGGTAGGAAGTATGCACATTACTTCTTTGATTGGGTAAGCAAAGATTCTTTACCCTTCCCACTCTAAATTCTATCACACGGTGTAATTTTACCCTTTCCTCCCTCTAGGTGTGGCACTGGGACCTTTTACCGGAATCAGGAAAGCCACGGAGAGCTCAAGGAAGCACGAGACTTAATCGATGGCACACCCTTCACGTCCTGCTCAATAAAAAAATAAAAATAAATATGGAAATACATCATTACTATCCGCTTAATAAAATGTCTATTAAAAAACAATCATAACAGAAGATTCGGGACAGGGGCGTATCCACAGGTGATTTTGCTGGAGAGGGAGGGGGGCCATGAGGGTGACCCCCGAATTAGGGATCCTCGTAGAGAGTTAGATATAAATTTGGTCTGCTAATTTTAAATATTTGTATATATTGGCGCTTCAAGGGAAGAAAATATATATTATATTTTTCAGGCGTCATTATAAATTTGAAATGTATGTGAGAGGAATGATGAGAAAGGCGATAAGTAGCATTACGTGAATATATTTTTTTACCCTTTGATTGACAGGATATCTTAGTAATGACATACTCTGAACCAATTTAAAACCTATTTGAACTTGATTAGAAGTGTATATACGGGTTCATTTACTTGGCCAGTATATACGGTCCAGTATATAGATATGTTTTGAGTCTTCGTAAATATAATAAAACGATAGTTTTTCATACTTCTTTTAAATAAATGATCATAAATGTATTTACAATTCATAATTATATAGTAATAAATTTGACAATTTATTACTAAATTTAAGTTAAAAATTTCAAGTGAAGTATTTACTTAGACAGAATGTAATAAAACGTTTATCACTGGCATTGACGAGTATTAGACTGTTAGATATATATTTTTTTAAAATTTATTTATTGATATTTACAACTGTACATAAATGCATCAAGTAAATTTGAGGAAATCATAATGGTATGGTACAAGCATGTAGAGAAACTACCCAATCGTAGCACTCTAAAAACATTTTTACAATATATGGTCTCGAGGCCATCTTCTTTTCAGACGCCTCGGAGGATTGTCCGGAATAAAAGAGGAAGCAAGATTTAGATATAATTTAAAACCAGATTTTTTTTTACTTTCATATGGATTTTTTTTTTTACGATATACAGAATACATAGCAAGAATTGTGCGCATGCAAAATTTTTAATTCAAGTTTTTGACGGCAAACACGTTTAGAGGCGTCCAAATAACCAAGTCTTGCAAAAAGGTCTATGCGTGTGAACAGCCAACCTCAAAAACGAAAATAGTACGAATTTGAATTTACATATTTAGGGCAACCCACTGCGGTGTAGCCAGTAGCGAACAGACTGTTCGGGCAGCAAAGGTAGCGATTTCTTAAAAATTCCATATCGAGGAGTGCCTTTCGATGATTTTTTTGCCCTCATTAAGAAGAGAATTAAATAGGAATTGCAGTAAACGTGGGCAAATTTTACTTATAATAAATTAAGGGAAAACAGAAGTGACGTCTTCCCTTCGATAACATCAACTAGAAATGTGATTTTGACGCGCCTTCGAATAGATCATACGCGCCTCATCAACGATTATCCTATGGCCCGCGATTCCAGCTGTATGCAAGACTAGCGGTACGCGACTTACTGTTAAACACAATTTAATTGAATGCGGAGGATATGATTCCCTCAAATCTTTATATAATTTACCAACGGATTTGCATTCCATCTTGCAGGGTAGCAAACAGACTATGGATAAACGTTTTGAGTTTCTCCATCATTCCAAACTCTACCATAAAATGTAATCAAATTTTACCACAGGTTCTCATGTTGCAATAGTTTCACATTTCAATATAATAGTATTCATTGATCCGGGCCCTTGCCCCCGTTCAATGCGTGGTCAAGGGTACAGCCCAAAAGTTTTAAATTACTTCCAAAGTCTATCCATTGCTAGTTCGGAAATTAAGGCAGCGATGACCCATAGTGGTTGATGCCATAAAATAATAAAAAATAAATAAATAACCATCTCTCATTTTTGGCAATGATAAATAATGGATAGATACAAAATGTTTAATAATTTTACCAAGAGTGAAAGTGGTGTGATGCGCGGGCCGCACCAGATTTTTAGCTTAGTGGTTATTGCAGAAGAGGAAATTTCCCTCTTTTTCGTTCTCCTCCGTATATCCACTATAGATCCAGAATATACAGAGGAAATCAGTGGTCAGAATCAGCTCCAATGTATTCACTGTTAGACAAGTACATATTGTAGGAAGTATATGAAATAACATTCGCATTATAGACAAGTATGAAGAGTAATAGTAGTTTCAAGTTAAGGTGAAAACGGACTCAGTTCTTTAGATCTTTTGAAAAACTGAAAGCTGAGCTTAGCTTGGTAGGCTAGCTCCTTGGGAACTAGTTTCAAGCATACCAGTTAGGACCTTCAGATAGTTTACAGGGACGTCTGTGGCTGAGGGAGTTGAGGCGTACTTGCGGGGTCGACTCTTATTAATGTGGTGGTATCCTATAGATAATTCCTCTGTATGTAAGAAATGACCAGAAAGGTAAAACAACAAAGATGGGCTGCTCAACTTCATTGGGTTAAACTACACAGCACACTTATTCTAATCTAATCAAACATTTTTTTTTAATCTTACAGTACATAAGCATAACGAGTAAACAATATATAATAATAGAATATGACTTTTTTTTGTTTGATCGCTTTTATCTTTTTTTTATTTTCCATGATTTTTTTTCTTCTTTGTATACTTTATCAATTTTTTTTTTAAATACCTCTTTCTTTATCTTTGTTCCTTTCCTCTGTTTTTCCTTATTATTTCCCTCTTTAATATAAATAAAACACACCTAAAATACAAAATACAACTAATATTCATTTTAATATAAGCTATAATGTATGTCATATAATTGATAAAAGTAGTGGTAGATAGATATCTAAATATACATTAAAAAAATAAATACCAAATAGATATGAACAATTAACCAGGACTGTTCAAAGCGATAGGCACATTGACTGTCTGTTTATCAAATAACTTTGAACAGCCCTGGCGAAGCCCTGCAAGGTGGGCCGAAACGTCGGACATTAAATAGTTAAAAGCTATTTGTTCTTTTTTGACCGCAACCCTGACCATCTTCTTATACTTAAAGTTGTATGGTCAACTATCTATTGATCAATTATATATCGATTATATGATCAACAAAAATAATAAAATAACAAGCAAAATATGCAATATATGCATGTCATCGTTCCTCAGAATTCTATTACCCATCAGTTTCCATGAATGTGGTGGTGGATGATTGCCAGTGAGTCAAGTATTATATTTTATGTTATCTTTATATTTGTTTAAAAAAATTAAAAACGATAGTTTTCTGGGGTGACAAAAAAGGAAAGCACACTGACTTTTCGTCACCTCTATCATAACCACCCAACCAAAAATTTTTCATTAAAGGTAAAAATGTCCTCTAATGGAAAAATAAATATAAATTATATGATAACCGTATTTATACTTTGACAAAATAATTTGTAGCTAATCAACTAAATAGTTTATACATGTTACACCGAGTTGAAGGATCAGGATTTGAGGAAGTAGAGGAATAATTGATGTTTGAAGGAAGCTACGGGAAAGGATTTACTGATAGAAATAGATAAGGAATTCTCGGGGGAAGAGAAAGCTATAAGAAAAGATTTACTAAAGGAAGGAGCTCCATTTGAAGGAGTACTGAGATCGTTCTGTTTAAGGAGTAGACGGAAATAAGTGCAGAGTATAAATATTTATATGCTGAAAGTGACTGGCTCAAAAACTTAATAATTGAAGAGTAAAATATTTTAAAAATAAAATATCAAATTCAACGATTATCGGAAGCCAACGTTTTGGACTAAACATGTGGTCCATCCTGGACTGAGGTTTAAAGCCACAAGATTACCCACTCTATCTGTAATCGGTGTTGTGGGTGCGATAGGGCAATTGCAATTGAGCCCCGTTCAAAGTAAAATATACTTATAAAAACTGCCAAGACCATACTGAGTCGGCAATTAACGATGAATTAGCAAAACTACTAAAATTTAAATTATGAGTACTAAAAAGAAGAGTGTACGGGTGACGGCCAAAAATAATATAAAATTGTGGTAACTATTTATAAAAAAAAAGTTTGACCCACATAGTGGGTCTTCTGTGCATTGTAAGACAGATTACCACTGTTATCTTACAGCATTGAGACATTAGTCTGGCTAATCTTTGGTATAACTATCCTGTGCTGAAGAAGAACGTCAATGTGGATCGAAATATCGACATTCAATAAATATTTCTTACTTTAGTACACGTTATTTATGACCATCGACTGGACTATTTCCTTCTTGTTAAACCATACAGTCGACGACCAATATGTAATAAAATGATAATAACTCAATTTTTGCACAAAATAGATAACGTGGGAAGAGTTCTAAACAACGAGATTGGAGGTGTCAGTCAAAAAAATACTTAGTAGTTGGGGCATAGGTCCCAGAGCGCCCGGTTCGCAACGTTATGGGTTCGATTCCCACCTGAGGTAGGTAATATTTATTTTTCGACAGCCCCAAGAAATGAATCTTGTCACTCCCAGCTTGGTTAGTACTAGGGTTTATACAAAAACCTGTTTTCGAATAGTAATTTTTCCAGAAAACCGGTTTTAACCGGTTTCGAATTTTTATAAAAAACATTTTTGCTCGAATATTCTGTAATTCGAACAATAAATTTTAACAGAAAATTTAGAGTGATTAAAAGCAGTTTTTGACTGAAATTATTTACTGTTCAATTTTATTCATAGTAAAATTTTTTTATGCAATTTAGTAGAACAAAGAAATAATAGTTGACCAGGATTGTTGTTTATGCATAATTTTCACATATAAGGATGTAAATATTTTTATAATAGTGAAACGAGTTATTCAGCAAAGGGTTCGAATAAATAAAAACAATATATTTTCATATTTTTATAATAACCATATTATTTTTTTTAAAAATAATGTTATTAGCTACAGATGGATACTTATTAAAAACAATTAGAAAATATATAACTGTGTATTATATAATGTAAATTATAATCAAAGCCGAAAGACTAGAGTAAATAAAGTTTATGCAAACACACTTATTAAAATCAATTTTAGTTTTAAAGACAATTAAGCAAAGAACCGAGTATTTTCTATTCCGGGCAATTTTAATACAAATTTAAATATTCTATTTATTTTTTTGTTTAATGAAATATGATTTTAGAAAACAGAGGACGTCTATCGATTTGCTATTTAGCCGTGTCCTTAGTTTATTTACAAAATTCCCCGAAATATAAAATACCCTCTCACTTGCAACCGAAGTGTTATTCATACATTGAAAACCGATATTTTCTACTAAAAAACCGGTTTCCGAATTTCATAAAATTTCTCCAAAAAACAGATTTTTAAAACCGGGTTTTAAAAACCGACAAACCCTAGTTAGTACGCAGTGGCAACTCCAAGGTTTGCAAAAAGGACCACTAGGCCCACTTGCCGGACTAGTCCCCCCCCCCCCACCAGATAATAATTATCATACTGATATGCACTCACATCTAGTATTACATATCCGATTACTACCATAATTAATTAAGGAGTAAGTGGTTAAAACGACAAACAAATAATATAATGAAAAACGAACATATATGTTATGTGCATTTGATGGAGTAGCTAGAAACTTTGCACAATGCTTTAGCATCATTCGTAAAGTACAATACAATACAGAACAATGCAATGCATACACAGCCTACACGTTGTATAGACTGTTCAACGTGATTCTCTGGTTAGAGTAGCTTTTGTATGATTTGAGCGCAACGTTTTATCTATGTAATAATCCAACAGTTGCTACCAATAAATTTTGTAACTAATGAAATTTCTCATTGTAAATATTTTATGATTGTTTTAAACTATTAAAATATTATATCAGGAAATAACGTTATTTATCTACAAATAGCTAAACGTAATGTCCAGATATTGAAGGGGGAATTTTTATTTTTCATCGCTCCAATACGTCAGTGATACTATTCAACGAAGAAGTGTTAATTCCATGCTAAGGTGTGAAAAAATATAATTTTATGAGTAATATTTATAATTATTTTTCGCTTCCTAGGTGAACTAGAATTTAAAATGATGATAAAAAGGGACAAGGGATGAGTAATACAAAGTAGTTAATAATAAGGAGAATGGAAGTTTAGACCGTTTGTCTAGTAAGTGCTGTAATAGTCGAAATCGACGTGTTGTTTCCTGTCTTTCCCGTCTTGTGTGAGGATTCCAAGATAGTCGTTTGTCCAGATGTAGTCCAAGGTAGCCGATCTTGATCTTACTGGGGTAAGAGCAACATTATTAAAGGATACTGTAATGCAATTTCGGCACCATTCTTCGAGGATTGTGATATGGGATTGGAGATTTGGGGATGCAATTTTGCAAAAAGGTTTATTATTAACCGCGAGTACAATACTGAGCAGAAGCAAACCTTCAACAAAAATGAGAAGTAAAAATTATTTGTAACCTATTCTACTGAAGGCACGGGTTCTCGTAGGGCTATAGTGCCTGAATAATAATAAGAGCAATTCTACTATATATAATGTATCTTATACTATCAACAAATTTATAACAACAAGTTACAATTTATTTTCTATTGTATATTATAAGAACAAACATTTTTTTCATCCTATACTCCCAATAAATTTATAAGAACAATTCTATTCTATATAATAAGAAAAAACATCTCCTTTCCGACGTTTCGGCCCTTAGGCCATTATTAAGGAGACAACTTTATAATTAAATTGTCAATTCACCAAAAACATTTTTATCACAATTCAGGCTAATTGCCCAAGTAAACAACAAAAATAGAAACTTTTAGTATATTAATATTAATTTCATAACATTTTTCTTCATCACACCATTAAACTGAATATCAATGTTGAAAAAGGAAAAGTGAAGAAAGTTTTTTTTGTGAGTATAGAATCAAAAGAATTTTTGTTTTTACTATCCCTGGGGATCATACACCATCACCTGCATGGGAATTAGCTCGGAGATTATTCATTGTTTTATTTGTTTATTTTAATTTGTGGACCTGTCGATTTCTGTGTTTTAACTTATTTATTCATTAAATTATTTTATTTTAGTTTATTAGTACTATTATTCATTTATTTTTTTAAAACTTATTTATCCATTCAAGTGTTTCTTGAAACCAGCTTTTTACTATATTTTCCTTTGAATCTAAGTGTTAGTCTTGTTCTCGTAGAATGTACTTGTTTGTTTGTTTTTGGTAAACTGATCTACTGCTGTGACTATTATTAATGGTCTGATCTCACATTGCCGTCAAGTAGTGAATTTGTTTAGCGGGTCACTGGGGGGGATCTAGAAGGGTGAATTCGGGAGAGTGAATTTGTTGATCGGGTGAATTAAAAATTGTGAAATGGTGAAATTGAAGGAACAGAAAAGGGTAAGAAAAAAAGGAATGAATTGAAATATTTGTATTTGGCGTATAAACTGAAATTGATTATAAAAGGAAACTGTAGAGAAAAAAAACTGTTTTTTATTATACCATGTAATTATATGTTTTTTATTATTTTATTATACCATGTAACTATATGTAATTTATATATGTCCGATTACGGATTGATAAGTATCCTGTGTATGTAGCAACCTGATGTATTCGGGCAGCATAGATGAATAAAGTATTTCCCTTTCTCTCTAACCACTCTCAAACAATTAATGAAAATATATTGTATGAGAAACTACTATTCTATATAATTAACAACCATTCCCACCACAGATTACTCGGTGAAACAATAATTTAGGTAAATTGCAAATGGCATTTAACCTCCTCTTACACGAATCAATTAGTATGACTAAACTTGCATCTGAAATAAGAAATAAAATACGATATCCTGCCATTAAATTTAAACCAATGTTTAGGAATTGATGAAGCTACATATGAATTTACAACTTCCTCTGGACGAAAAATAGGATCGTAAATAAAAAAAATATATTTATGATGCAAAAGGCTTTCTCTCAGCAGTACCACATAACCCTTTCAGATTATATTGTGATTGGCTGCGATATTACGCGTCTGGGAAAATATTAGATTTACTACGAGTATTTATTTTTTGTTCTCAATTTATGAGGGCAGTAAACATTGTGAGATCGGGAACATGTAAGTAATATAATTCTTCATAAACTTAAAGTATGATTGATCCTACGTATATTACATTGTTGTCTTAATTAATATTTATGATCTTAAATAGTTTATTGAGACTGGTTAATGTTGTTTAAATAAATAATTTAAATTTTATCCATTATAGTCACAAAACATCTTCTTTTCTTTACAATTTTGATGTTTCGGCCAATTCGGCCATCCTCAGGGACAATCTATCACAAAACAGCTTTTATTACATCTATGATCCTCAACAATTCAAAATACTTAACAATATTATTTATAATTTATCTTACTTTAATACAATTTTTGAACCAAGTGATTTAAAAACACAACTTCATGCAGGCTATTCTGCTCAGGTCAATTCAACAATTTCTGTATGAAACATTAAAACATTAGGTAAACATATATTTTTTGTTAATAAGCATATCTTACATTATGCCTAATTACCAAATTAGCCAATTTTCACATTAAAACAAAAATTACAATTCTTTATCACAGTCAGCATTGAAATTGTTTATTATAGCTATATTTTTGTTGATTTTCCTCTTTATTTCATTAGTAAAATTCCCATCAAGAAATTGTTGAAATGACCTGGGGAGAATAGCCTGCATGAAGTTGTGTTTTTAAATTACTTAGTTCAAAAATTGTATTAAGGTAAGAAAATTATAAATAATATTGTTAAGTATTTTGAATTGTTGAGGATCATAGATGTAATAAAAGCTGTTTTGTGATATATTGTCCCTGAGGATGGCCGAATTAGCCGAAACGTCAAAATTGTAAAGAAAAGAAGATGTTTTGTGACTATAATGGATAAAATTTAAATTATTTATTTAATTAATATTATTTTTTAATGTTCTTTCTCATATTTAATTTAAATACAATTTTTAAAATGCTATTTAGCATAATATGCTTTTGTAATATTAATACATAAATTCACAAAATATTGACTTTAGGTTATTTGAAAAAAAAATGTTGCTTTTCGAAAATCTTGACTAAATTTATATTTGACAAAATAAATTCCCAAAATGTTGATTTCTAGTTGTTCGGACAGACTTATTGTATTTATGACGATCAATATCTCAGGAAGTATTAGACGTACAGATGTCTGCCAGCACTCAAAATAAAGTTAATTTAACTTACTATGAAGTAGTTTATGACTTATCTTCGTAAGGGTAGTAGTTTTTATGATATTCACAAATGAATATAAATTTTAGACATGAAATTTTCATATAAATCAATTTATTTTGACAAATATCATAAAAACTACTACTCCTACAAAAATAAACGTCATAACTACATCATAGTACATAAAACGAGTTTTGATTTGAATGCTAATAGATATTTTTACGTCGAATGGTTTTTGAGATATAGATTTCTCAATATAAGTTCACTAACTACTGATCTTTCTGTGTATTTTTTTTTCGATATATTTCTTTTTTAAAAAGCTGTATCTTGGGAACTATTTAACGTAAATTGCTCTATTAGGGCTCATATTTTAGAAAACTGATTCTACTTTAAATGATGTTCCTTGAGGTTTTCTAATGTTGTTGGTAGTTTTAAAGATCTAGAGCTCCAATTGAAAAATTAATTTTTTTTTTTAACGTTTTAAAACAACAGCTCTTTTTTATATCTCCCAACTTCGGTTGGCAGTCATCAATTTTGACTTGAAATAATATCTTTTCCATTAAATTAACCAAAAATTGGGGTGAAATAATTTGATTTTTTTTTTCCACCGCGCTCATGGACTAGTTTTTATTCGAAATTCCCAAAACTATCGAAAAAAAAGTGTTCCCTATGGAGTCTTGATTATTCTGTATATCTAAAAAAATATATATTTTTTTAAATTAAATTAATTTTTTTATTACATTTCTTTTTTTACACCCTTTGTCCACTTCTTTATTCTATATAACACCTGAACAACATTTCGGGCTCCTCTTCTCATTATTAAGTTCTACAAATAAAAATCTATTTACAATCAACAAAGTTTATATTCCTCTTTAAAAAAACATTTTTTTACACATTTACATACAAAAAATTCAATTTTAAAATATATATATTCACTTAACTAATTTATAACCGTCACGCATCTAAACTGTTTTTAAGATGAAGCCAAAATTTCTAGGTTATTGTTCTTATTTTTTCCTCTTGCCTTCTTATTAATTTGTATAACTATGCCGTTTTAAATTGTAAATCATTTATATATATTAAAAAATGAATATAAGTTCTATTTTTTTTTTTATTAAAAAACTTCTTTTTTTTTCATTAGTGCTGTTTCAAATAATGTTTCTCCAATTGAAAATCATTTTTATTTCAAGAGATTATTGACATTTAAATGCTATTTAAAATATTTATAAATTACCTGTTTAATCGAACTGTTTTCATTTTGTTCATCTACACATCCAAATTTCAGTGCACTGGACCCTGAATTGTTATTACTTTGGAGATTTGTTTAATTCTTTTTCGCTATGTTATATATTTATTTTGATTTGTCACTATTTTTTTAAAAATCTAGAAATAAAACTCTTTGTTTCCTAAGTTGTAGGATTATAGCTAAATATTGATATTTAAAAAAAAAATGTTTTTCTTTGTCCGAATATTTAAAAAAATCAAAAAGTGTAGAACATTATTAAATAAGAAGGAAAATATCTTCAGAATAATATTAAACAACGCAATCATGGACTCATTGTGCAATCCATTATTCCGGTTAATAAATATCAAGATCCCACTTCTATTTACCGAAGATGAACATTACCGATGTCCCGCTTAGAGCAAACAAGGTTCCAGGATACGTTCCGTGTTTGTTTTTGTTTTCACTTGTTCAACGGCCGATCCTCGACAGTGTAAAATTAAAGCTCTCTTCAGAGTATTAAATTAATAACGCTAGCGATAATAAAATCTGTCGAGAATGCTAATATTAGAATTAATCGCGAAATTTTCTTCATGAAAAATTATAAAATAAAAATTTAAATGAGAGACATTAAAAGAAGGACATTGACTATAAAAATTATTTTTCTTCATTATGACAGCTATTTGTTTTTTTCCAACTGATAATATTCGGCTTAAAATTTTAAACCGTATCTGATTCTGTATTCAGGCCAACTTTCACTTTCAATAAATAAATTATGGAACGCTAGATTTCAATAAACTTCTCATTAAATAGAACAGATCTATGATTTAAAAAAAAATATATAGTTATATTATAGTGTCTATCATTAAATAAAAACTTGACTATTAAAAAAACAAAATAATTCAAACATATAAAATATCAGTCATATAATGTAATACTTATAACATAGTATTTATTATGTTGTGTTAGGATAATATTGATTTATGATAAAGAAATTATTTTACATCGTCTATTTCCTCAACAAAGTAATATTTTTGGAAAAGAAATAACTCGAAGGGAAAATAAACGATTTATTATGAGGCAACGTTTCATCAGGGCTAAAAAAGATACGAAAAACTAAAATTAAGTAACAGAGTAAGAGATTAAGTTAAAATGAAATAAAGATAAACTATAGTGTGGTTAAAATTTATTTAAAAATTAACAAAGTAAATTATTAAAAATAAAATAACTTTTACAGTGAAAAGTATAATTAACAAGAAATACAAAAAGTTATTGGACATATAATGAAATGGGGAATATTAAAAAATAAAAAGTAGATAAAAGAGAAATATAAAAAATATAGTACACACTAAAAGATAGAAAATAAAAATAAAATAAAGCTCAAGAAAAGGTAATATTTTTAAAGACAATGGTATTTAATTAAGGAAGAAATAATAAGCAATAGCACCACAAGTCTTATTTTGAGAATAAAGTAAATTAATTAAATGATGGTCAGGGCTGCGGTACAGAAAGACATGAAGAGTTTTAACTATTTATTGATTACCAACGTTTCTATCCGCGATATAGGTCTCAATTTTTAATTTAGGAATACATTTTGTAAAATATATAAATTCAATTTTTTTTAAAAATATAATATATACTTTCTCAATTTTTTTTTTAAATATAATATATACTTTCTTAATTCTATGATTCAGAATAACTGATTTTGATTCACAAAATGACAATTATCTTCCTGTGGTGTTTCTTAACTGCAATTAATGATTCACTATAAATTTAACTATATATATGCGTGTATGTGTATATATGTATTTAATTATGTATATAATTTATTTAGATTCTTATTTTTATCGTATTCTTGTATAATTTGGTTTTATTGTATCTTTTAGCTGATCTTCAGTTTTCACACTGCTTTCTGTTTTCTTTTTGATATTTGATATCATATTACATATAGTACATATTATTGTATGTTGTATAATACTATATATATATATATATTATATTGTATTCTTATTTTTAGTCAAGTTCACTTTATATTTATTACGAATTTATTAGATCATTATTATTAATTCACAAGTTTCAAATTTGTTTCATTAATATGCACTTTATAAGTTCATTTAATTATTTTTCTTGTTAATAATTTTTTTACTTTATTTTCATATTGGTATTGGGTTAATTGAATTATTAGTTTTATCGCTAGAGATTAATTCATAATGTACTGCAGCTTATTAATCGTAGCAGCCTCTACAGCGCATAAATAATCATAAGAATAACTAATAAATTTAATTTATCTCCATCATTTATATATGTTATTTTGGCACCAACTGATAGATGTCATCTGGTCGGAATTTGATGAACTTTTCTAAATAAATAGAAAAAAAAAGTATTAATAAGATGTATGATATTTCTCAGGCGGCAGCGTGGTAACGCGCCAGTCTACCAACCTATAGGTTGTCAGATCGAATCCACGGTCCCACCCGAGCTTTTTTCAAGCACAAAATAATGCAAAACTCACTGAAAACCTCTCTCCCGGCATTTGTGAGGCCCGTTAGCCAATGGGTGGCACTCGCAAAAATAGGCGTGGGAGTGACGAACCCACCCTGCGAAAAAACCGCCTCAAGAAACGCGCGATGTATTAGGAAATACATCGTGCGAGGACTTAGACCTCCATGGTCGATTGCCCATTAAATAATAATAATAATAATGATATTTCTCATTTAAGTTGATTTAAAAAATTTCACAACAGTTGATTCGTCACCTAAATTGTTATAACCTTCATTACTTATCATTCTATAGAGTCATATTTATTAATACCTCAATATTATTAATTTATTGGTTTATTATTAATTACTGAGTCAATTAAGATATCTTCTAAGATAATTAATAGATCTGTTTAATAATATTTATTCTGTTTTATCAGTTCATTAAGCATTACTAGGTCAGTTAATGAATTTCCCTAGTTATCTTTAACTTCCTTCCTATTTTATTTATAGTTTATGATAATTTGTTTATATAAAGTCATTTTATACATCTACTTTACATATGTTTAATTTAAAAGTCACTTTTTTACTCATACATCAGCTTTACCTAATTCGTATCTTTTCATTTTAGCCCTGATGAAGACCTATATTGTAGGTAGAAACGTTGGCAATCAATAAATAGTTGAAAATTATTTTTGTTTTTCTTGACCACATCCTAGGCTACCCCCTTTACTTCTCTTATTATCTATATACAATAAGAAATAGATAAAAGATAAAACAGTTACATAAAAAAAATATGATTTTCCATAAATATAATGATGTCATTCATGATAATTAACAAGAAAAGTGGGACAAGTAATAAATTTGTACCTGTATCGTATTTACCCTTTATTATTAACAGACTGATAAAATTATCAATAATTACTAATAATAATTTATGCGTGAATTTGGTTCAGCCACAAATAGATAACAAACAATTTTTTTGTTTCCTTTTTGTATGGCTGAAGTACTCCATTGAGTACCAACAGAGACCCACAGAGGAAATCAAGATTCATTTCTTGAAATGAAAAGGAAAGATGGCTTCGAGACCTTCTAGTGAAAAAATATTATTACAGTGCTAACCATACTACAAGCTCTACATACTTGTATCACTCTATTTTGATTTTATTTCAAATTTACTAGATGTACTTTTTTGTAAATACAGTTAATAGTTGTAAATAGCAATAAACAAATTTTAAAAAATCTTTAAATAAATATTGACTGACACAAGTGGAATCTAATCCACAACATGCTTAAATATTATTCCAAAAACATCTTACCAATAAAATTGTTAGTTACTCCATTTAACTTCTAAACTCCTCATACAGGAATGAAAAAATGTTGTTAGTATCAAACAAACTCTTTGCATTAATAACGAGCATATTTTTAAAAATATGTATAAAATTAATTTAACTATTAAAAATACCTAAAATATATTAATGATAATAGTAAAATAAGCCATTGTATGATTCGAGGGACTGCTGGATTCCACCGATGATAATCCTATGCACCAGACTAATACCGAACGAATCTCAATTAAAACCGAATCAATGAGTCGACTCTTCTAATGAATCGTAGAGAGTACTAGTGATTCTCTCGAAAGAATCAAGTCGGTTGGCTCTCGACCAGGGAAGTCGAAGAAGTGAAAGTGTGTTTTCTAAAAAATTATAGTAAGTTTAATTACTTTATAACATTGCATAAATAAAGCACTAGGAAACTAGAATTATTGATAAATCAGTGTCCATGGCCTTTCAGAATTTGGGAATTATTGTTTTTCCACGGTAGTTATTACAATAGACAGATTTTACTTTCACTAACTTATATGAAATATGAATAAATAAAAGTTCTGTAAAGCGCACAAAAGATTTTTAAAATCGATTTTCTAGCTCTTTATTGTCATTATATACATTTTTGATACAAGAGTAGCAAAATTCCAAGAACGAACCCAAAAAATTCTTTTTATTAATTGTCTTGGGGATGTTGTTAGAAACATGCAATGCAAAAACTGCATTTGGAATAAATATAAAATAAATGAATCAGGAATACACCGACTCAATTGCTTTCATTGAAAAGAATAACTTTTAGAAATCAGGCCGTGCAGGTTGGGGCGTAGGTTTCTGTGCGCTCGTTCAGAACGTTGTGGGTTCGATTCCCACCTGGGGCATTTAATATTTATTTTTTTGGTGGTCCCGAAAAATGAATCTTGACACTCCCATCTTGGTTAGTACGCGGCGGAAACTCAGGTAGCCGCCAGGGATTGGCAAAAAGGGCCACTTGGCCCACTTGCAGGATTTGTTCCCCTCACCAAATATCAGTACCTATACTTTTAGAAATTAAAATGAAAAATCAGTTATTCAGATATTATTCTAAGAGGTTATATATGCCAAAAATTCTCAGCTTTCCAAAAACGTTTAAAAAAGGAGCCAAATAAGTCTGGGCAAACTGTAGGGAGAGGAGGAAAGAGTTCAACTACAATCCACTAGAGGGCAGCACCTCGATTTTCACTGAAGCTCTCAAATTTATATACTATTGTATTTTATAAAAACATATTGTTATTTTTACACATTATTGATTTTTTGGCAATGTCAATAAAATAATAAATAAACGATGCCAAAATAATGCACGAAACTACCTCAAGTAGATAAGACCGCTTCTCGGTCACAGCCGTATGCACTAGACCTCTAAATAAGGGTCTTAAAAAACCCCTAATTGATCACAGAAAAAAAAATGATCCACAGTCTATACTTGAGATAGTTTCAGTTTATAGCCGATCCTGATTTCTAAATGGTTGTTATCATATGATCACCCTTGACATGATCTCTCTCTTCTACCTGTTTTCCCTTCGTAAGCTCCGACGGCTAGCTACCCTCCGGGATTAAATACCTCCTTCGCCTCTGTCGGAATAGTACCCGGCAGGACGAAGGTACCTTTCTGCCTGACTCTGGAAGCTAGCTACGCTTCAGGTCTGCACTTCTTCCTCGTGTTTATCGGTATAGTACCCGGTAGGAGGAGGTTACCATCCTCCGAGATATTATAGGTATCACCCGTTAGTCTCATTCTATCTAGTCACCTTCCTTGTCAACTACTTTACCTTTATTAACTGAACACGCATTGTCGAGGCCTTCTGGACATGCAGAATAGTCAAGAAAATAACCCACCTCGATAAAACATCCCAACACCGCCAGAAAGTTGTAGATTTTGCACCCTCGACCCTAATAAGCTATTTTAATCACGGCCCTACTTTTTTACCCTATTTATTTGAGTGTTCTAATTCATTTATTCATTTATATGTTTCTTAAATTTATTTAATTTTTTTTTTAGTAAACTGTTCTACTGCTATCTATATATTGTTTTATTGCTATCTATTGATGATTTTTGTAAATTTGCTAAATTGATCGAAAGGTTGTTGCGAATCATTGAAAAGGAGAGGTGTGAAGGGGTGAAATAGGGGGAATAATGTATTGGATGTATTGGTAAATTTCTAATTGGCTTTGTGCGAAGAGGATAACTAATATATGTATATACGTAAGAAAAACAATTTATTTAAGTGTATCCTATTCAGTGTATTAATGATAATTGTTTGAAAAATTAACAATGTTTATATGAATGGAATATGGTCCGGTTGAATGGTTTACTATTTGAGTTTTTTTTTTTACCGCACCCGGATCATATTCCATTCATCTATACACACGGTCAATCAATAATCTTCCAAAAATGTTTATGTATTGTAGTGAATATATGCCCAATTATGGATTGATGGGTACGCTTTATGTTATAACAACCCAATGTATTTTTGCAGCATGGCCAAATAAAGCATATCTCTCCAGAAAAACTAACCTCCAGCGGAAATATTTCATATGGTATAATATCATTGAGATGCAGCACCGAAACACGACAGATTGTTTTCAAGGATAACAGTAGCGGACCGGGCCAGAAAACCAGAATAAATGTTTAGATATTAGATACCAACTTATTAGTTCTTCTCCAAATATTCTAAAGATAAGAAGAAAAAATAAATAAATACTTTTTTTAGTCTTTTCTTAATATCTAATTCAAAATTTAACGCTTTCCTTGTCTTATTTTTTTTTTTTTAATTTGGATAGAAATATTTGGTGAAACAAGGGCACAGTAGCTTCCACCGCTGATTTTAATCTAAATTTGTTCGGTGATTCTACGCGGAAAAAAATTGACAGGTGCTAAACTGATTCATCCAATGGCCCTAGGAGCTGACAAAAAATAAAGTAAAACTCGCTGAAACTGCTTTTTATTATAGCTTAATTCTAGTAATTTTTTTTTTAATTCTTATAAAATATAGGTACAGTAGAGTATACTTATAACATATAGTAGTTATATATGATTTTTTTGTTTTATCATTTTTGTTCTTTTATTTTTTTTTGTATCCTTTTTTCCTTATTATTCTTCATTTTTTTGCTATTATTTATCTATATACCTAATTATATTTTCTCCCTAAATCCAATACATCTCCTTTTGTCCCCTCTATAACAAACATAGACTAAAATTAAATTATTATATATAAATAATAAACATTTTAAAATATAAGACTTTAAAAAATATTTTTTTTTTTCTTCAAAAGACTCTCAAAAAATGTTTAAATTACCCTTATAAAACAGTCAAAAGCTAAGGTAGATTCTGATTCAGCATGTCAAAAGCGTTTATTTTGAATATATCATTGAAAAAAAAAGTCAGTTCTGAAGGGATTCAAAACTTTTAGTTACGAAATAACGGTTCGATTTTAAGATCCTACGTCGTCTTCAGATCATCCAATTTCTTTGTCCTTTGACTCAGTTTAATCTTAGGAGTTTCTTCTTTACATATTAACAATTATTTTACTGTTTTAGGAAGTCTCATTAAGTGAAAAAAAAATGAGGTTATTAGCTGATACTGCTCCTAAAACACTTTAAAAAACCCCATTTAAAGCAAATGGTGTAGCTTAAGAACCTTTACCAACCCTCTGAATTTGGTTGGAATTCTTGAATAATGGTAGGGTGGTTAGAGAGAGAGAGAAAAACGTTATTCAAAAGAAGGTGTGCTTCCCAACTGTATTGATTTATTAATAAAAAAATTAAAATATATTTTCTATATTAAAATATATTTTTCTATAGAAAAACGTTATCCAAAAAAAAGTGTGCAGCCCAACTGTATTGGGTTACTAAATGCACAGCATACTTAAATCTAGTCCGATAATTTTTTTTTAATTCTTATAAAATATAGGTATAATAGAGTATACTTATAACATAATGGTAATATATGATTTTTTTGTTTTATTATTTTTGCTCTTTTAATTTTTGTTTGTATATTTTATGTTATTTTATTTTTATTCTTTTTTTCTTATTATTCTTCATTTTTTCCCATTATTTATCTATATATCTAATTATATTTTCTCCCTAAACCCAATACATCTTATTTTATCCCCTCTTTAACAAGCATAGAATACAAAATATAAATAATAAACATTTTAAAATAATATTTCTGTTCTGGTAATAGTTCTGATAATGGCTCATAATATTTCGAAAACAAAATAATAATAAAATTCTTCTTTTTATTTTATTTTTCAATAAAATACACTATAACCGATTAAATGCCATAAACATCGTCGAAATCGACTAAGCCGAAGACGTGACCAGAGCTTTAGAACGAACATTCATTTCGTAACTTAAAAAATTTCAACATAGTTTTTTCGAGGTCCTGAATCGAAATCTGCCTCATTTTTTGTGTTACAAAAATGTATAAAGCTAATTTACTTAATAATTAAAATATTTGTTCACAATAATATGACAAAAAACAATTATTCCTTTATCTACTCTTCAAATTATTTTGATGGAAGAACAACATCAAAATCATTTCCTAAACTTGAGATATGAAATAAAAAAAGTTTCAGGGCGTTTCATATTTTTGCTCAGTTCCTGAGGAGCATTGATATTTTTTTACTGAAGAATCACCAAACAAACAAAAAACCTAGTACTCTTCTCTTTTGTATTTAAATCAAGTAACAACCTTTTTTGAGTTTCAAGCTTTAATTTTTCTAATATTAAATAAATACAAAATTAAAGCAACCAATAAATTGAAAAAAGAAATTAAATTAAATCTCAAAATATAACTGTTGAATGAACTTGCTCGAATATAAAAAATGAAACTTTTAAAATAACATTTATGTAATGGTATAAAAACAAAACTAAAAATTTTAAATTATTCATAAAACTGTTTAATCAATGAAAAATACGCATTAAAGAACCAATTAATTTGTTTGAATTGACCAGAAGCATAACTTTTTTAAATTTCAATAGACTATTAATCTGGTATGTGTGTGCGTGCATATGTTGGTAGGCATCTAATAGATAATTTAAAAATAAATGATAAAGAAAGAAAGAAAGTATAGGAAAGAAAAAAAAATTAACTGACCTGTTGAGAATTAAAACATACTGTGTTTAGTGGGGAAGAAATATTAATTTTTATTGGTTTATTACATCAGAAGCCAACATAAATTTAAGTTTATTATTAAGAAGGAAATTCAAAGAGTTATAAATAGCTATAATAATAAAATAAAACAATGAATATAATATTTAAATACTACCAAATAAAAAATATGACATATTTTGAAAAGGTATATGATGAAGAAATATATAATTTTTTTTTAAATTTTATTGAAGAGAATTAATACAATCAAGGCCAAAAATTAAGGTCATTAAGTATTAGTATTCAAATATTAATTTATACAATATGTACAGAATAATTAAAGAATAAAAGAAAAAAATGTAAATTATAACAATAGTAATCACTGAATTAAAAGAAATAATTTAAATTTAAAATAACA
>NW_027108239.1:1457958-1469617 GCF_000696795.3 Halyomorpha halys
AAATATATTTATTAGAAAAAAATTAAATAACAATGATATGAGAAAATTATAATATTAAAAACAGAAATATAAAATTTATATGCTCATTCATTTTTCACGTTTTCGATTGATTTCTATACGAACATTTTTTTTATTATATAAATTATGCATTTAAACAAATAATTCTAATCTCACATTAGTTTTAAACGATCTGCTCAACTATCTAGGGGAAAAAAATGGTTTAAATAGATCCGGGATAAATAACACAATTTTCAAATGGTTATTTCTGCTCTGAAAGGATGGAATGCGATTTGGGAGCAACAGTGGAAATAATCCCATGAAATCTGAAATCAGTTCGTCCGATAACTGAATTCAGAGCAGAATGGGCGTGAAATATCAACCTTTCTCCATATGGTAAGAGAAAGTTAGGTGGACCTAAATCAGAAATTTCGCGATATCTTGCTTTCTGATTGAATTAGCAATAAAATTTAATTCAATGGTGGTTATAAAATTTGGTATAACGTCCCCGTTTTACAACTTAATTAAGGATAAAAAAATCCATTTATACTTTATATCAATTATACACAGATTGATGAATATTGCGTATTGATGACCTTAAGAACATTATTATAAATTTCAAACAAAACTTTATAATTTATAGCAGAAAAGTATACATTTTGAAATTTCAATATTAAAAATTAAAAAAAAGCATTTTATATTGAAAAAAAAATTAAATTATATAAGCACATCATAAATTTAAATTAAAATCAATAAAAAGGAACAAAATCAATAAATTCAAATAAAAACTGGAAATAAAATGTATATATTGCAGTATATTATCCATACATAATTACATATACATATAAATAATTATTTTTATGAAATCAATTACACAGAATTTTTGGTAGTTCGTAACAAAGAACTTAGATCGCTATTGTTTCCAGTGCAACATATATATATTTACTGGAATAATTAACGATCAAATTTAAAATCAAATATACGAACAATTCATTCCAGATATGTATTTCCACTAAAATATAGAGTCAATATTATCATTCAAATATACTCAATAAAAAATAAATAAATTAAAATAAGCGTATTTATTTATTTTTTTTTAATTAGAGACCACTAGAAAAAAAATGAAGACGCAGAATTAGAATAGAGAAAATGAAACAGACTATTCAGACCACGAATACAAGATATATTTTTAGTTGAATTATTTTAACAATTGTAATAAAATCAATTAACTGATTCAATACCTCTATTTGTATTCCACTCGTATTTATTATATATATTTTGTGTTTATATTATATTTTCATGATTAAGAAAATTAAAAAAAAAAAAATCATTCGAAACACGCATTACTTTTTTTTCAATTAGTTCGTTCCTGACGTTTGTGAAATCAATAAATCTTATTGAAGATCCTGTTACGTCCATGTTATTCACCTTTTAAACCATAAGAAAGTATATAAATGAAGGTAAAAAAAAATCCGATCATAAAATCAATATAAAATAAAAATATTTTCTTTATCAATACTTAATGCATTATGACAATTCTGCAAACTCATTTGAATTTAAACAGATTCCACTCAACGAATAAAGGTTCATTAGATCTGTTTACCGACTCAATTAATGAAGGATATCTTTCGTTAAATAGGAATAAATTGCTGTATTATACCTGCTCTAATTTGTTCAAATGAATCATTGAGACTTAGAGTGTAGCGCTAATAAATGAGGACGAATCAATTTCTCAATTAACCATATAAAAAAAAACATAAATGAATAAATAAAAATTAAATAATGAAGATTTAATGGAATATATTTTTTTTTAATTTATTTTTTCATTTAGTACAACTGGTATATATATTCAAATTTTATAGTCACTATTCTTTTTTTTTTCAATTAACAACTATAAAAAAGTTTTTTATTATAAATTTAATCGTTACATCACTAATCAAGTGAACCGAAATATGTTTTTTTTTTTTTTGTTTTTTTCGGGAATATTAGTTCCCTATAAACACTTTTAATAATAATAACAACATTGCATTATCTACATCATAATTTTATATTAATCCTAACGATTAGGATTTTTTTTTTTGTGGGTCCATTTAATCTTTCAAATAATGTCTTAAATGAATAAATAATTGGGATACGTAATGAAACCAATTATTTTCACTAATATTAAAGAAAAAATATTATTAGTCCTCGGAATTCAATTATATAACATTTTTCCTTTCAAAAAAATTAAATAAATAAACATATTTCAAATTAATCATTTATAAGTGGTTAATGGTGGAAGGAAATATTTTAACAATTCAGAACATCTTTTTAAATGTTCTATTGTGAGAAAAAAATTAAGAAAATAGTTAATATTAATTCTTTATTTATATGATTACCCTCATTACTGGTATCTAATGTAAAAACAACACACGAAAGTTATAGTTTTTACTTTTTTATTGTTATTAACATGTAATAAATTTAATTAAATCAATTTATTTCCGATTTCGGTCAATTCCTAACAGACAGATTAAGATTTGAGGAATTATTTCTAAAATTTAAATATGCATTAATAGGAGTGATAAATCAAGTTATTTTAATTTATTTCACGTATCCTCGATTGAAAATAATTTTAATCGTTTTTACCCATTTTTAAATCCTAAAATATTATCATCTCATAGTAAATAATAAAACAAAATTATAAAATTAGTAAACATAACCGCACTTCATTAATGCAATAAATTGTTTTAAAAAAACCTATGGAATACTTTAAAATAATTTCCGCTTACAGGTGGTTCCAGTCCCGAACCGCCGTTTGTCATAAACTTGGAAACTTTGACAAAAATCGCTGATAGAACATTTTTTTTTTTACCCGTCGATAAAACGTTTTGTACAAATACTCTATTATTTTATGTAATAGTCGGTTAGTTATTTTAATATTTAATTCGAAGAAACCAATTAACAATTTTTGCTTATCGTATCGCTATTGATAACTTGAAATAGGGCTCACATGCACACTAACACCCAAACACGTCCAATAAATGACGAGGATTAATGTAATAAAATGATAAAAATATCGATATGTATACTTAAGATGTGAGAAATGACAGAGAGACGCTCCTTACCTGGTGACGGATGCGGCGTCCGGACCGAGACTGACGGGACCGGTTGTGGAGGGGGGCTGGGTATTACCCCCTCACACACTAATTCGTTTACAGCCCTTATCAATCTATCTCGCATTGGTGTGACGTACTCAGCTAGCCTAACGCTGATAAAAAATTTGATTACTAAATCATTTCCTGTCCCATATTGTTGCACTTATAATCTTACAATTATCTACCGTCATCTCTCAACTGACGTCGACATCAATTTTATAGCCCATTCAAATATATAAGCGCAAATAAAGATACGGTCTGACGTTTTAGACAGTTTAACATCTCCCCCCTCCTAAAAACCTGAACCATTATTTAGTCATAATCGGAGACAGGATTTTCAAGCAATGCCATACTTGTAGAAGGAGCTTTCAAATAAATATCGCAATGAGTATATTTAAAATTCCTTTTTATGTAGCAGGTATATATTTTTTTTAAATTAAGGTATAATTAAACAACAAAATATTTTTATTATGTATTAAAACAGTACGATAATTATTATACAACAGGGTATTATATCGGACGGAATAATACGTAGAAAAAATTAGGAATAATAATAGAAGATGAATAAAGAGATAATGGAAAATAGGAGAAAAAATAATTTAAAAAAGAAAGATAGAAATGGCTTATATATGAGATTTAATAGTTTTACTTCTGAATGTAGGAACAGGTAGCTCAGTGGTAAGGCACTGTAACTCCAAGAATCCAGGTTAGAATCCTGCTGTGCCAGATAATTATTTTCTGGTTCAGTGTAGCTGCTATCATCCTTGTGGGTTAGGGAGCACTCCGGAGTCCATCCAGCATCATGATATGGGTATTTAATAGGGGGGAAATATGGTGGGCAAGGAACGAAATCACACCTTAGCACAACCGTTGTTCTTGCAACACTAATTCCTTGAAAAATACTGCACTCCTGAAGCTTCATTGGTTGTAGCAGTTTTAATTGCTCAATATAATCATATATGTTTACTTTGTGTTTTTTAATTATGAAATATTTCAGGTATCCAAGAGCTATTGGCATTTAGTTAAGTTTCTAGCTGATATGGATGGGAGATATGAGTCTATCAAATGCCTCCAATCTGTCAGTATGGTTTAACAGTTATTGGTAAGTTACACTGTCTAAATGTTGGTCTTGATGTTCCGGTCAGCTATAGAAACAATACTTTCTTGTGTTGGTCGAGTGTGTCCGATTCGTAGTTTGGTCACTACTACTTCTTGTCGTCTATTATTTTTTATTTCTTCCATTGGAATATTTTGTGCTTGATTTCTTTAAGTTTGTTTTCTGTTGTGTTGGTCCAAGTTAATCGCCATTTATTTAATACTTGCGATATCATCAGTGGATACAGGTCACTACTAGCGCTATCTAAGCTGTCAAGCTTTTGCCACTTCGCTAGCTTTAAAATTGCCTGGAATACCCTTATACCTTGGTATCCAGATAAAGAAAACTATGTGATAAGCCTAAATGAGTTTGAAAAAATTGATAAATAATTTATGCAAAAGGGTGTGTTGCATATAATTTTTTTAGTATTGACAATGAATCTGTGAAGAGCAATATATTTTTTTTATTTGTTCCATAATAGGCATTCCCATAGTCGTCAATTCTGTGGGAAATGAACTACATTTCGATGGAAGATTCGTTTATACTAAGAAGTGGTCCATTACTGCTGCGGTTCCAGCACCACTATCACTTTGGATTCATGGGTATAGTTATACCGATATAATATTATAGGTCCTCTTATAGTGTCCTACTCTATACCTATATGTATCCAAATTTTTTTTTATTTATTTAATGAAATTTACAACTGTACAAATAATAAATACAATAAGTGAATCTGTGTAATGATTTACTTACACTTGAAAATCATGGGAGGTCCCGTGGCCATCTTCTTTTCAGACGCCTCGGAGGATTATCAGGCATTGTTAAGGGCGAGAGATTAAGAACTAAGTTAGGACCAAAAATTCATAATTTTGTTATTTTTTATTTTAATGTGCCTGGAGTATTGATAAAATTCGTAACATATACCGATAATGGAAATGTGTCACGGTGGAAAATTTTAAGTAAGTAATTGAAATCCTTCAAATATTTTAGAACTTTGATTTGACTCATTAAAAACCGTGACAAATTATTTGGGTTTTATTACGCCTTACGGGCGCTTTGTATCAAATATGTGGCCGATCTGAACAATAAAGTAATTACAGAACTAACAAAAGTTACTACTTAAATTTAATTCTCTTTATTTTAAACATAAATTATTTATTTTTTTATTATTTGGTCGGTTTATTTTGTTATATTTTTTATAGAGATTCATATTTTTATTTATAAAATCATGATAGTATTTTCTTTATTATTATTTTTTTTTAAATATTTATTTATTGCTATTTACAACTGTACATTATAATTCATTTAGTAAATCTTATCTAGGTTAAATTGGAGTGTTACAGATGTGTAGAGAAACTACTCATAGGCAGCACTCTAATGACGTTTTACATTAGCAGGTCTCGTGGCCATCTTCTTTTCAGGCGCCTCGGAGGATTGTCAGGAATGGAAGAGGAAGCAAGGTTAGAAACTAGGGGGTTTGAGTGGTTAGGGAGTTTGAGGAGTGGTTAGGGAGTTTATAATGGAAGGAGTGATATCTTTATTATTATTTAAATTTTTTTTCTTTCAATTCAGTGAGTACTATTATTATCATTTACAACTTCTGTTGTTTCCGTTTTCCTGTTTTTTTTCTTTTGTTCTTCTATTTCTGTATATATTGTCTAAATGAATATTTTAACACTAACACTTAACCCGAGAGAGGACTAGCCTTGAGAATTTTGCTAATATTGAGAAACAAACGTCTATATTTTCATCTGAATTGTTTATACTTTTGTCTACCTTACGTTTTATCCCTTTGATGTTTTTATTACCGCTTTTTTATGTTACTCCGTCTTTTATCTCCCCAACCTATACTCAATTCAGTTTTGATCTGGCCTCCTCACAACAGTAAGCATTTACCTCACCAGTACACTCCTAACGTGATATTTTTTTTTCTCATTTAAGCATTTTGCTCACTATTACACCTACTGTGTTTCTTTTTTTTTAATCATGTGCCGAGACAAGAAGATCTCAGATCTTTTACGAAACCTGGAATCTTCAACCACTGATATAAAAGCTACAATTTCCAATTTCAAATTGCATTAAAAGTAATTGTAAAGATTTTTTCATCACATCCAGACAGAAATACTTTGTTTGGCCAAGCTGCCCAAATACATTGGGTTGCTATAACACACAGCGTACCCATTAATCCATAATTGGGCATATAAACACTACAATATATAAACATTTTCCATTTGTTAAACAGTAATTATTAACATACATATAATTAAATACAATAGATTTCAAGTAATTTTTTCAAACAAAAAAAAATTTTTCCTATATAAATACGAGGGTGGTCTGAAAGGTTTCCGACCTAATACAAAAATACAAGACATTTTTCTGATTTTTTTTTTTTATTTTTCAAAATAGTCTTCTTGTAATTCTAGGCACTTCTCCCAGCGATTCTCCCATCTCTGTAACCCATCGAAAAAGTACTCGTTTTTCTCTTCAAAATAATTGTTGACGAAGGTCCTCTGAGTGTAATTTTTAGATGAGGGAAAAATAAGTCGCTTGTGGCTAGTTCTGGTGAGTAAGGCGGATGGCCAAGCAGTTCAAACCGTAACTAGTGGATTTTCGCCATGGCAACCGCTGAGCTGCGAGATGGTGCATTGTCTTGGTGAAACAGGCCTTGTGTGGCCGTTTTTCCGCAATTTCTGCCTTCAGCTTGCCAAGTAATGATGCGTAGTATGTTCCTGTAATGGTTTTTCATTTTTGAAGATAGACAATTAAAATAACTCCACGACTATCCCAAAAAACAGTTGCCAACACTTACCCAGCCGAGAAAACATTTTTCTTTTTTTAGAGCCAGTACCCCTTTGCAGTTCCCCTTTGCAGTCCACTGTTTGGACTATATTTTTGTTTCGGTATATAATGGTGTATCCAAGTTTCATCTACAGTAAGTAATCGGCGCCAAAACTCGGATTTATTGGGGCAATAGACCGTTGGAAATGTTCATTCGAACACATTTTTGCTCTAACGTGAGCTAACGAGGCACTCAACGTTCAGACAGCTTTCTCATATTTTTACAGATATGGGAATATTGCTAGGATGTGTAGAGTTACAAGGAGACTATGTTGAAAATAAAAAAAAAATCAGAAAAAAAGTCTTTTATTTTTGTTAGGTCGGAAACTTTTCAGACCACCCTCGTATATTTGTTTTCCTCCTCGCACAAAGCAAAAAAACAATTTACGAACTCATTCAATACATCATTCTCCCCGTTTCATTCCTTCATACCTCTCCTATCCAGTAATCCACTAGAACCGTTTGATCAATTAAGCAAATTAACAGAAATCATCACAGCAGTGGAACAGTTTACTAAAAAAACAATTTTTAAATGAATTTTAAAAAGAACTAATATATACAAATTTAAAGAACACATAAATGAATAAAAGAAAATAGTACAAATTGTCTAAGATGAGATAAATGCTCACGGGACACCTCCGTGGGGAAAAAAAGTAGGACACTACTGCCTTAATTTGTGGCAGATTGTATTAATTCTCTTTAATAAAATGATAATAAAAACATTATAATAATTATAAATGAACACCTCGAGTAATTAATTGTCTCATAATATACACATCCATATCCATACCAAACATCGGTATAAGATCTAAATAACCTAAGCCTTATCATCGGCTGTGATAATCTAGCAGAAATAATACCATTGCAGAATATGTTTCATGAATAAACGATATTCCAACAATAGAATGAACAAACAATTTGTATTCAAACCCGGAAATAATCTGTATTCAAAAGCGGCGAGCACACCCGAATTCACACCACAAAAAAGGACAAACAGGACAGTACATGTCCCTTTGGTGGTAATTTAGAGACCGCCATCGCATCAATTGTAATCGATACAAAGTTTTTTTTTCTTTGGGTTTTTTTTTCTTCGTTGGGTTACGTATATTTGGAAATGGATTGTCTTACAAATGAGAAATAGCTAAGGAGCAGCCTAAAACACTTAATTACCAAGCGGATATTGCAGGAATAAATAAAAAAGTAAATTTCTATTGACAGAAATGTGTATTGATTTGATTTATTTGTAAAACATTATAAAATATTACTTTTTTTAATCTGAATAATAGCATATAATTTTCTCTTTTATTGCAAAAAACAGTGGTGTAGTTTAGAATATTCTATTTAATAATTATTTCTCCATTGTTTAAAAAAAATAAATGAAGTTTTTCGGTTCAGTGCGGTATTCATTTCATCTGAGTTAGAGATTTTTTTATTCAGTGGCATACAGTTTGAAAATATATACGGTTAGAAAATATATATGCCTTAGCAATATTTATAGGGGGGGAAGCAAAAATAATAAATAAATAAAAATCTATATAAAAATGGTCAGATTCTCTAAATAAAAGGAGAAAATTGATATTTTATTTTTTTTAATCATCGCGTTTTTTTGCTGAAAAGTAAGCAATAACTAAAAAACTATGTTAAGTTAAGGAGTTATAAATGCTAACAAATGCAATCACCTTTAGTCTCCGTCGTAAAACTCTACTCTTCTGCCCTACAGTATCTTTTTTTAATATCCCACTAAATCCTGTTGAACAGATTCGCTACTTCATCTTGACAAGAAACTTACTTGGAATCTCCATACTAGACTAAAACGATAAGAAACTGCTCGTAAATTCCGATTTTCTACAAAAACTCTGATATAATATATAATATTCGGACATACTTTGCGGCTTCACCAAACCATCAAATTCCTCCTGTATCCAATTCTAACATCCCAAAATCAACCGTAAAATCCTTGAAGCTCCTTATAACGTGACATATAAACTCTCCATAAAGACCTCAACGTTCCGTTCGTTACAGATTTGTCCCGAAATAGAAACACCTCCTTTCATTCCAAATTCCTTACCCACCCAAAACCCATTAGCTCTTAATCTCTCTTCCTTAACAATCCCTGATAATCCTCCGAGAAGTCTGAAAAGAAGATGGCCGCGGGATCTTCTAATTTAAAGCAATGACCAGCCCCATTGGGTGGTTCCTTACCAAGATTATCAAGTGTTCTGAAACATTTATCACATTTGCTTAATTTATATTTATACAGTTGTAAATTTCAATAAATAAATAAAAAAAGTTAGATAATTCTAAATTAAAGAATGGTAAACTAGACTAAATTTTCTTGATAGATAAAAAATGTTTATTTTATTTGTCTCCTTAAGGAAAATTTATACACTCTTAAAGAGTATAGAGAGTTTTGAAAAAACAAAAATATTTAATGTAGGTAGTAATAAAATATAAATTATTACTAAAATCCCCGGAAAGTTTTTTTATACCGCTTAGTGCACGTTCTTTATAATAATAAGCTTGTTTTTATTAAATAAACTTTTTAAAGGAAAATTTATTTGTTATAACTGCATTAAATGTTTTATTTTACTTAATTTATAATCTTAAACACTTTCTTGAGACTGATCAATTTTTTAAAATAAATAATTTCATTTCTATCCATTTTAGTCTCAACACATTTTATTATTCTTATAAGTCCGACGTTTCGGCCATTCCGGCCATTCTCAGGGACAATCTACTTCAAAACAGCTTTTATTACATGTATGATCCTCAAACATTTCAAAATACTTAACATTATTATTTATAATTTATCTTACCTTAATACAATTTTGGAATTATATGATTTAAAAACTCTAACTCCATGCAGGCTATTCTGGCCAGGTCAAAACAATTTCTATGAAACATTAAAAACATTTGGTAAAACATATTTTTTTTTAATAAGTATATCCCACATATTTTTAATTACCTAATTAGTCAATATTCACATTAAAACTAAAATTAAAATCATTTATCACAGTCACTATTTGTTAAAACTTTATCACAAGTTTTATTTTACTTTTTTTTTTTTTTTTATAAAGCCTATGTGTATTTTAGTAATTTCTAATAATTTTAGACGAAAAAATCTCAGCTCATTTTGAAACAGACCTTAATTTAATTGAAGCTTGAGTCTTTTCCGAAATGAATAATTTATATATTCTGAGGGGAGGTGTTGAGAGAAGATCCCACAACAATAACAAAACTTTTTCACTTTATAAAAATTATTAATATTTATGATCACGTATAGTTTAACTGTCCAGCATGGATAAGTGGATGCAAAATTTAATATAGTAATTTACTAACTACGTCAATTCTAATTGCAACTTTGTAAAATGTTAATTGTAATTGTAAATATTAATTTGTAACTTTCTCACTTTGTAACTTTGTGAATATTTCAATTGTAATCTACTAACTTTGTAAATCCAGTGTAAATGGCCATAGTGGTCGAAACACTTAAATAAATAAATATATCCTGAGGATTCCAGAAATAGAAAGTGTAAAAGAAAAAAAAAACTGGTGTGGAAAGCGCTCAACTTTTGCTTACTATAAAAATTACTTTTTTAGGATTTTTTGAGGTGAAAATAACGAATACAAACTTCGTTTCTGCGAGGAATTCAATAGTTTCACTAAAGATAAGGAAGCCATATGAATGCGATAGGAAGAGATCCAGCGGTCTCGGCTTTTTCCGATTCCAATTCCTGTCTCTCTATTTCCGTTCCACTCTATTAGTTATTCATCAAATTCTTTTTTTTTTTTTTATTTATTCATTGTTGATTATTACTAACAATGAGAACTAGTTATTTATTTTAAACAATTCAAATTAAAGGTACTTTAGAGGAAGATGTTTTAAAAATTATTCATTTAAGCCCTGTTAGATTATGTAAGTTAGGATAAGACCTATCTAATATAAAAGACAATTAATTGTACCTTGATAAATTGAGTTTAATCAAAGTCGTTAGAGCTATTTTTGATAAAATCATAAAAAATGTATAATAAAGTGGTACTTCAGATTGGTCCATTACAAAAAACAAAATCCGTTTTTGAGTAAGGTTGTTCACACACAGATCAGTTTTTAATACCAGATCGGCCTGGTGGGCCTTACATGGTTGACAGTTACATTTTGTTTAACAGTTTATTATGGTGGGGGATATAGTCTCGTACACAAGACACCGCTAAATAGATACAACGTTATAATTTTAAAATAATTATGATAAAATAAATAGATAAAAATAATAAATCTTGATTAGAGTGAAAAATAAAGTTAATAACAAAAAAAAAAAAAACAACATTCGTAGACCTAACAAAACAAACAATTTCACTCTAATGGGTAAAAAACAACAAGTTAATTTGAAAAAAGAACGAAGAGAAAATAAATAAAGTAGAAGATATGTCAATAGAAGAACTGATAACTACAGAATCGTAACAGGATGTCCTGCTTCTGCTGCCTGAGCTTCAGTCTTCGGGTTGAGGTTGGGTTTCTCAAGTTGTAGGCTGCTCCTTTAACTGCCGATAACTGAGAGTGGAACTTCATAAACCGTTTTTTTATGAAATCCACTAT
>NW_027108239.1:1469711-1471211 GCF_000696795.3 Halyomorpha halys
TTAATAGGTTTCATCAACAAAAATCACTATCAACCTACCTTTCCTCAGTTTAGGCATTTAAAAAATTTATTTATTCGGGGGGACTCCATAAAGTATTTTCATCGAAAATTCGAACTCGGAAAGGCACTATCGCAATACTTCCATTTCTCTGAGAATGAAAGTAAAAAAGTAAAATTGAGCTTATGAGATCATTGTACATAATTTTTTTTTTATTTTCATGAAAAAGGTAAATAAAATAAGACCTGTTTTGAGCTTTATATTATATTAACGTAAATTACATTTAATTCGGTTCAAAACTTAGATGCACTTTTTTAAATATCACAAAAATAGCTCTTACTTTTAAAAAAAATATTTATTATCCGTTCTTATCTCTCCGAAAGATTATATCAAGTAAATAACAACAGGAATGAATAAATCCCTCTTTCCTCAGTCTGCTGGTTTACTTAAGGGTAGTATTCTTGGTCCTATTCTTTATACAGTTTTTACAGTTGACGTCCCAACCCATCCTAACACTATCCTCACGTATGCCGATGACACATGTCTATTATCAGCGAATTATAATCCTTCCATTGTATCCCAAACCCTCCAATCCCACATCACCACCATTGAAGAATGGTGCCAAAACTGAAAGATAAGATAAATTCCAATAAATCCCACCAAATCACATTTACCCCTCGCCGTAATCCCATGACTTGCTTTCTTTTTCTATTCTTGCCTCACCCTATCCTTTAATAATACCCCACTTATTCCTGTCGAACAGATCCGTTACTTAGAGCGTGACTACACCTTGGCAAACGACTAACATGGAATCCTCATACAAGACTAAAAAGACAGGAAACTGCTCGTCAATTCCAACTATTACAACATTTACTGGACAAACGGTCTAAACTTCCAATCCATTACAAAAGACTGATCTAAAGGACTATAATAAAGACTATCTGGACATACGGAGTTGGGATTTGGGGTTCCACTAAACTATTGAATCACTCCCGAATCCAATCCTTACAGTCCAAAATCCCTCATAAAATCCATAATACTCCTTACTCTGCCACAAATCAAGTCATCCATCAGGACCTCGATGTTCCTTATGTTGCCGATAAGGCTAGAACCAGATACCAATCCTTCCATGATAAACATTCCAACCACCCAAACCCACTTGTTTCTGAGCTGGCTTCTCCTTCGTTACCTAATAATTCTCCTAGGCGTCTGAAAAGAAGCTGGTCTCGAGATCTTCTTGACTAGAAATGTCATTGCAGTTCTATCAATGGGTAGATTCTCCACATATTTGTATCATGTTATTATATTACTAATAGGAAATTTACTTGTTGTATATATTTTTATAAGTTGTAAATAACAATAAATAAATTATATAAAAAAATATATCTACATATTTATCAGCTTTAATCTGCTAGGAGATTAATGATTAATTTACAGTAAACGAAGGACAATTAATTAGTTTATTATATTTAATAGGTTTCATCAACAAAAATCACTATCAAC